>NW_027446341.1:0-63151 GCF_038048845.1 Mixophyes fleayi | reverse complement strand
GTATGTTTTTTGGAGTGTGGGAGGAAACCACAGCACCCGGAGGAAACCCACGCAAACACAGGGAGAACATACAAACTTCACACAGATAAGGCCATTGTTGATATAAGTACTGGCTCTGCTTACCATTGTCCAGTCTAGTACATAACTGTATTAATGCTGTGAAATATTATTACTTTGAATGCCTTAAATATGCAAGAGCGCATTTGGGTAAGTTTATGCTAATAAAAGATATATGCACTTTTCTTGCCTACCCATACTATTTAATAACCACCAAAAATTAAGCAATATGTAAGCACTGCTTCCAGTTGAAATCAGTCTGTCTGTCTGTCTATCTATCTATCTATCTATCTATCTATCTATCTATCTATCTATCTATCTATCGGTCTGTCTATCTTTAAAACTGAAAGACATCCATTAAAAATACACAATGACAGCATATTTAGTGTGTAATTGATGCTAAAACACAATTCTCACTCTCCTAATATAGCTGATTTTTGACAATGAACTGCATTTTTCATGTGAAGCATTTGATGTCATAAAGATGTAAACCTCACAAAGCAATTCTGTCACTGGTCAGTTTGCTTGACAGACATCTGACTTTAAGGTACTAGCCAATGGAAACATGGTGACATGTAAATATGAAAGCACATTAGGACAAAATATGCAATAAGATAGAGGCAAAGGGTGATGGCTGCTGGGAATGTATTTCATTGATCCCAGAACACCTTTAAATCTAAGTATTAATACTACGTTGATGTACTTTTGAAATTGGAGAGCTACTTTTTACTAAAAGTACATCTCCCTTATATAATTAAGTATAATGCAGACCTGCTCAAAAACTTAGTATAATTAAAGAAGTCTTATGCCATAAATGATGATGATGAGAGCTGCTTATGTGAATGTCTATAGTGGTTTTCTCTACCAGTGTCACTGTATTAGACAACTGTTATCAAACTTAGCAATAATGATGCATTAATCTGCCAATCAAGTGTGGAAGCTGGCTATGTGTATAGGCATAGTAAACACATATCATCATCATCCTCATTATCATTTATTTATATAGTGTCACTAATAGCGCAGCGCTGTACAGAGAACCCATTCACATCAGTCCCTACCCTATTGGAGCTTACAGTCTAAATTCCCTAATATAGACACACACTCACACACAGACAGAGAGGGAGAGACTAGGGTCAATTTTGATAGCAGCCAATTAACCTAACAGTATGTTTTTTGGAGTGTGGGAGGAAACCACAGCACCCGGAGGAAACCCACGCAAACACAGGGAGAACATACAAACTTCACACAGATAAGGCCATTGTTGATATAAGTACTGGCTCTGCTTACCATTGTCCAGTCTAGTACATAACTGTATTAATGCTGTGAAATATTATTACTTTGAATGCCTTAAATATGCAAGAGCGCATTTGGGTAAGTTTATGCTAATAAAAGATATATGCACTTTTCTTGCCTACCCATACTATTTAATAACCACCAAAAATTAAGCAATATGTAAGCACTGCTTCCAGTTGAAATCAGTCTGTCTGTCTGTCTATCTATCTATCTATCTATCTATCTATCTATCTATCTCTATCTATCTATCGGTCTGTCTATCTTTAAAACTGAAAGACATCCATTAAAAATACACAATGACAGCATATTTAGTGTGTAATTGATGCTAAAACACAATTCTCACTCTCCTAATATAGCTGATTTTTGACAATGAACTGCATTTTTCATGTGAAGCATTTGATGTCATAAAGATGTAAACCTCACAAAGCAATTCTGTCACTGGTCAGTTTGCTTGACAGACATCTGACTTTAAGGTACTAGCCAATGGAAACATGGTGACATGTAAATATGAAAGCACATTAGGACAAAATATGCAATAAGATAGAGGCAAAGGGTGATGGCTGCTGGGAATGTATTTCATTGATCCCAGAACACCTTTAAATCTAAGTATTAATACTACGTTGATGTACTTTTGAAATTGGAGAGCTACTTTTTACTAAAAGTACATCTCCCTTATATAATTAAGTATAATGCAGACCTGCTCAAAAACTTAGTATAATTAAAGAAGTCTTATGCCATAAATGATGATGATGAGAGCTGCTTATGTGAATGTCTATAGTGGTTTTCTCTACCAGTGTCACTGTATTAGACAACTGTTATCAAACTTAGCAATAATGATGCATTAATCTGCCAATCAAGTGTGGAAGCTGGCTATGTGTATAGGCATAGTAAACACATATCATCATCATCCTCATTATCATTTATTTATATAGTGTCACTAATAGCGCAGCGCTGTACAGAGAACCCATTCACATCAGTCCCTACCCTATTGGAGCTTACAGTCTAAATTCCCTAATATAGACACACACTCACACACAGACAGAGAGGGAGAGACTAGGGTCAATTTTGATAGCAGCCAATTAACCTAACAGTATGTTTTTTGGAGTGTGGGAGGAAACCACAGCACCCGGAGGAAACCCACGCAAACACAGGGAGAACATACAAACTTCACACAGATAAGGCCATTGTTGATATAAGTACTGGCTCTGCTTACCATTGTCCAGTCTAGTACATAACTGTATTAATGCTGTGAAATATTATTACTTTGAATGCCTTAAATATGCAAGAGCGCATTTGGGTAAGTTTATGCTAATAAAAGATATATGCACTTTTCTTGCCTACCCATACTATTTAATAACCACCAAAAATTAAGCAATATGTAAGCACTGCTTCCAGTTGAAATCAGTCTGTCTGTCTGTCTATCTATCTATCTATCTATCTATCTATCTATCTATCTATCTATCTATCTTTCTATCTATCTATCGGTCTGTCTATCTTTAAAACTGAAAGACATCCATTAAAAATACACAATGACAGCATATTTAGTGTGTAATTGATGCTAAAACACAATTCTCACTCTCCTAATATAGCTGATTTTTGACAATGAACTGCATTTTTCATGTGAAGCATTTGATGTCATAAAGATGTAAACCTCACAAAGCAATTCTGTCACTGGTCAGTTTGCTTGACAGACATCTGACTTTAAGGTACTAGCCAATGGAAACATGGTGACATGTAAATATGAAAGCACATTAGGACAAAATATGCAATAAGATAGAGGCAAAGGGTGATGGCTGCTGGGAATGTATTTCATTGATCCCAGAACACCTTTAAATCTAAGTATTAATACTACGTTGATGTACTTTTGAAATTGGAGAGCTACTTTTTACTAAAAGTACATCTCCCTTATATAATTAAGTATAATGCAGACCTGCTCAAAAACTTAGTATAATTAAAGAAGTCTTATGCCATAAATGATGATGATGAGAGCTGCTTATGTGAATGTCTATAGTGGTTTTCTCTACCAGTGTCACTGTATTAGACAACTGTTATCAAACTTAGCAATAATGATGCATTAATCTGCCAATCAAGTGTGGAAGCTGGCTATGTGTATAGGCATAGTAAACACATATCATCATCATCCTCATTATCATTTATTTATATAGTGTCACTAATAGCGCAGCGCTGTACAGAGAACCCATTCACATCAGTCCCTACCCTATTGGAGCTTACAGTCTAAATTCCCTAATATAGACACACACTCACACACAGACAGAGAGGGAGAGACTAGGGTCAATTTTGATAGCAGCCAATTAACCTAACAGTATGTTTTTTGGAGTGTGGGAGGAAACCACAGCACCCGGAGGAAACCCACGCAAACACAGGGAGAACATACAAACTTCACACAGATAAGGCCATTGTTGATATAAGTACTGGCTCTGCTTACCATTGTCCAGTCTAGTACATAACTGTATTAATGCTGTGAAATATTATTACTTTGAATGCCTTAAATATGCAAGAGCGCATTTGGGTAAGTTTATGCTAATAAAAGATATATGCACTTTTCTTGCCTACCCATACTATTTAATAACCACCAAAAATTAAGCAATATGTAAGCACTGCTTCCAGTTGAAATCAGTCTGTCTGTCTGTCTATCTATCTATCTATCTATCTATCTATCTTTCTATCTATCTATCGGTCTGTCTATCTTTAAAACTGAAAGACATCCATTAAAAATACACAATGACAGCATATTTAGTGTGTAATTGATGCTAAAACACAATTCTCACTCTCCTAATATAGCTGATTTTTGACAATGAACTGCATTTTTCATGTGAAGCATTTGATGTCATAAAGATGTAAACCTCACAAAGCAATTCTGTCACTGGTCAGTTTGCTTGACAGACATCTGACTTTAAGGTACTAGCCAATGGAAACATGGTGACATGTAAATATGAAAGCACATTAGGACAAAATATGCAATAAGATAGAGGCAAAGGGTGATGGCTGCTGGGAATGTATTTCATTGATCCCAGAACACCTTTAAATCTAAGTATTAATACTACGTTGATGTACTTTTGAAATTGGAGAGCTACTTTTTACTAAAAGTACATCTCCCTTATATAATTAAGTATAATGCAGACCTGCTCAAAAACTTAGTATAATTAAAGAAGTCTTATGCCATAAATGATGATGATGAGAGCTGCTTATGTGAATGTCTATAGTGGTTTTCTCTACCAGTGTCACTGTATTAGACAACTGTTATCAAACTTAGCAATAATGATGCATTAATCTGCCAATCAAGTGTGGAAGCTGGCTATGTGTATAGGCATAGTAAACACATATCATCATCATCCTCATTATCATTTATTTATATAGTGTCACTAATAGCGCAGCGCTGTACAGAGAACCCATTCACATCAGTCCCTACCCTATTGGAGCTTACAGTCTAAATTCCCTAATATAGACACACACTCACACACAGACAGAGAGGGAGAGACTAGGGTCAATTTTGATAGCAGCCAATTAACCTAACAGTATGTTTTTTGGAGTGTGGGAGGAAACCACAGCACCCGGAGGAAACCCACGCAAACACAGGGAGAACATACAAACTTCACACAGATAAGGCCATTGTTGATATAAGTACTGGCTCTGCTTACCATTGTCCAGTCTAGTACATAACTGTATTAATGCTGTGAAATATTATTACTTTGAATGCCTTAAATATGCAAGAGCGCATTTGGGTAAGTTTATGCTAATAAAAGATATATGCACTTTTCTTGCCTACCCATACTATTTAATAACCACCAAAAATTAAGCAATATGTAAGCACTGCTTCCAGTTGAAATCAGTCTGTCTGTCTGTCTATCTATCTATCTATCTATCTATCTATCTATCTATCTATCTATCTATCTTTCTATCTATCTATCGGTCTGTCTATCTTTAAAACTGAAAGACATCCATTAAAAATACACAATGACAGCATATTTAGTGTGTAATTGATGCTAAAACACAATTCTCACTCTCCTAATATAGCTGATTTTTGACAATGAACTGCATTTTTCATGTGAAGCATTTGATGTCATAAAGATGTAAACCTCACAAAGCAATTCTGTCACTGGTCAGTTTGCTTGACAGACATCTGACTTTAAGGTACTAGCCAATGGAAACATGGTGACATGTAAATATGAAAGCACATTAGGACAAAATATGCAATAAGATAGAGGCAAAGGGTGATGGCTGCTGGGAATGTATTTCATTGATCCCAGAACACCTTTAAATCTAAGTATTAATACTACGTTGATGTACTTTTGAAATTGGAGAGCTACTTTTTACTAAAAGTACATCTCCCTTATATAATTAAGTATAATGCAGACCTGCTCAAAAACTTAGTATAATTAAAGAAGTCTTATGCCATAAATGATGATGATGAGAGCTGCTTATGTGAATGTCTATAGTGGTTTTCTCTACCAGTGTCACTGTATTAGACAACTGTTATCAAACTTAGCAATAATGATGCATTAATCTGCCAATCAAGTGTGGAAGCTGGCTATGTGTATAGGCATAGTAAACACATATCATCATCATCCTCATTATCATTTATTTATATAGTGTCACTAATAGCGCAGCGCTGTACAGAGAACCCATTCACATCAGTCCCTACCCTATTGGAGCTTACAGTCTAAATTCCCTAATATAGACACACACTCACACACAGACAGAGAGGGAGAGACTAGGGTCAATTTTGATAGCAGCCAATTAACCTAACAGTATGTTTTTTGGAGTGTGGGAGGAAACCACAGCACCCGGAGGAAACCCACGCAAACACAGGGAGAACATACAAACTTCACACAGATAAGGCCATTGTTGATATAAGTACTGGCTCTGCTTACCATTGTCCAGTCTAGTACATAACTGTATTAATGCTGTGAAATATTATTACTTTGAATGCCTTAAATATGCAAGAGCGCATTTGGGTAAGTTTATGCTAATAAAAGATATATGCACTTTTCTTGCCTACCCATACTATTTAATAACCACCAAAAATTAAGCAATATGTAAGCACTGCTTCCAGTTGAAATCAGTCTGTCTGTCTGTCTATCTATCTATCTATCTATCTATCTATCTATCTATCTTTCTATCTATCTATCGGTCTGTCTATCTTTAAAACTGAAAGACATCCATTAAAAATACACAATGACAGCATATTTAGTGTGTAATTGATGCTAAAACACAATTCTCACTCTCCTAATATAGCTGATTTTTGACAATGAACTGCATTTTTCATGTGAAGCATTTGATGTCATAAAGATGTAAACCTCACAAAGCAATTCTGTCACTGGTCAGTTTGCTTGACAGACATCTGACTTTAAGGTACTAGCCAATGGAAACATGGTGACATGTAAATATGAAAGCACATTAGGACAAAATATGCAATAAGATAGAGGCAAAGGGTGATGGCTGCTGGGAATGTATTTCATTGATCCCAGAACACCTTTAAATCTAAGTATTAATACTACGTTGATGTACTTTTGAAATTGGAGAGCTACTTTTTACTAAAAGTACATCTCCCTTATATAATTAAGTATAATGCAGACCTGCTCAAAAACTTAGTATAATTAAAGAAGTCTTATGCCATAAATGATGATGATGAGAGCTGCTTATGTGAATGTCTATAGTGGTTTTCTCTACCAGTGTCACTGTATTAGACAACTGTTATCAAACTTAGCAATAATGATGCATTAATCTGCCAATCAAGTGTGGAAGCTGGCTATGTGTATAGGCATAGTAAACACATATCATCATCATCCTCATTATCATTTATTTATATAGTGTCACTAATAGCGCAGCGCTGTACAGAGAACCCATTCACATCAGTCCCTACCCTATTGGAGCTTACAGTCTAAATTCCCTAATATAGACACACACTCACACACAGACAGAGAGGGAGAGACTAGGGTCAATTTTGATAGCAGCCAATTAACCTAACAGTATGTTTTTTGGAGTGTGGGAGGAAACCACAGCACCCGGAGGAAACCCACGCAAACACAGGGAGAACATACAAACTTCACACAGATAAGGCCATTGTTGATATAAGTACTGGCTCTGCTTACCATTGTCCAGTCTAGTACATAACTGTATTAATGCTGTGAAATATTATTACTTTGAATGCCTTAAATATGCAAGAGCGCATTTGGGTAAGTTTATGCTAATAAAAGATATATGCACTTTTCTTGCCTACCCATACTATTTAATAACCACCAAAAATTAAGCAATATGTAAGCACTGCTTCCAGTTGAAATCAGTCTGTCTGTCTGTCTATCTATCTATCTATCTATCTATCTATCTATCTATCTATCTATCTTTCTATCTATCTATCGGTCTGTCTATCTTTAAAACTGAAAGACATCCATTAAAAATACACAATGACAGCATATTTAGTGTGTAATTGATGCTAAAACACAATTCTCACTCTCCTAATATAGCTGATTTTTGACAATGAACTGCATTTTTCATGTGAAGCATTTGATGTCATAAAGATGTAAACCTCACAAAGCAATTCTGTCACTGGTCAGTTTGCTTGACAGACATCTGACTTTAAGGTACTAGCCAATGGAAACATGGTGACATGTAAATATGAAAGCACATTAGGACAAAATATGCAATAAGATAGAGGCAAAGGGTGATGGCTGCTGGGAATGTATTTCATTGATCCCAGAACACCTTTAAATCTAAGTATTAATACTACGTTGATGTACTTTTGAAATTGGAGAGCTACTTTTTACTAAAAGTACATCTCCCTTATATAATTAAGTATAATGCAGACCTGCTCAAAAACTTAGTATAATTAAAGAAGTCTTATGCCATAAATGATGATGATGAGAGCTGCTTATGTGAATGTCTATAGTGGTTTTCTCTACCAGTGTCACTGTATTAGACAACTGTTATCAAACTTAGCAATAATGATGCATTAATCTGCCAATCAAGTGTGGAAGCTGGCTATGTGTATAGGCATAGTAAACACATATCATCATCATCCTCATTATCATTTATTTATATAGTGTCACTAATAGCGCAGCGCTGTACAGAGAACCCATTCACATCAGTCCCTACCCTATTGGAGCTTACAGTCTAAATTCCCTAATATAGACACACACTCACACACAGACAGAGAGGGAGAGACTAGGGTCAATTTTGATAGCAGCCAATTAACCTAACAGTATGTTTTTTGGAGTGTGGGAGGAAACCACAGCACCCGGAGGAAACCCACGCAAACACAGGGAGAACATACAAACTTCACACAGATAAGGCCATTGTTGATATAAGTACTGGCTCTGCTTACCATTGTCCAGTCTAGTACATAACTGTATTAATGCTGTGAAATATTATTACTTTGAATGCCTTAAATATGCAAGAGCGCATTTGGGTAAGTTTATGCTAATAAAAGATATATGCACTTTTCTTGCCTACCCATACTATTTAATAACCACCAAAAATTAAGCAATATGTAAGCACTGCTTCCAGTTGAAATCAGTCTGTCTGTCTGTCTATCTATCTATCTATCTATCTATCTATCTTTCTATCTATCTATCGGTCTGTCTATCTTTAAAACTGAAAGACATCCATTAAAAATACACAATGACAGCATATTTAGTGTGTAATTGATGCTAAAACACAATTCTCACTCTCCTAATATAGCTGATTTTTGACAATGAACTGCATTTTTCATGTGAAGCATTTGATGTCATAAAGATGTAAACCTCACAAAGCAATTCTGTCACTGGTCAGTTTGCTTGACAGACATCTGACTTTAAGGTACTAGCCAATGGAAACATGGTGACATGTAAATATGAAAGCACATTAGGACAAAATATGCAATAAGATAGAGGCAAAGGGTGATGGCTGCTGGGAATGTATTTCATTGATCCCAGAACACCTTTAAATCTAAGTATTAATACTACGTTGATGTACTTTTGAAATTGGAGAGCTACTTTTTACTAAAAGTACATCTCCCTTATATAATTAAGTATAATGCAGACCTGCTCAAAAACTTAGTATAATTAAAGAAGTCTTATGCCATAAATGATGATGATGAGAGCTGCTTATGTGAATGTCTATAGTGGTTTTCTCTACCAGTGTCACTGTATTAGACAACTGTTATCAAACTTAGCAATAATGATGCATTAATCTGCCAATCAAGTGTGGAAGCTGGCTATGTGTATAGGCATAGTAAACACATATCATCATCATCCTCATTATCATTTATTTATATAGTGTCACTAATAGCGCAGCGCTGTACAGAGAACCCATTCACATCAGTCCCTACCCTATTGGAGCTTACAGTCTAAATTCCCTAATATAGACACACACTCACACACAGACAGAGAGGGAGAGACTAGGGTCAATTTTGATAGCAGCCAATTAACCTAACAGTATGTTTTTTGGAGTGTGGGAGGAAACCACAGCACCCGGAGGAAACCCACGCAAACACAGGGAGAACATACAAACTTCACACAGATAAGGCCATTGTTGATATAAGTACTGGCTCTGCTTACCATTGTCCAGTCTAGTACATAACTGTATTAATGCTGTGAAATATTATTACTTTGAATGCCTTAAATATGCAAGAGCGCATTTGGGTAAGTTTATGCTAATAAAAGATATATGCACTTTTCTTGCCTACCCATACTATTTAATAACCACCAAAAATTAAGCAATATGTAAGCACTGCTTCCAGTTGAAATCAGTCTGTCTGTCTGTCTATCTATCTATCTATCTATCTATCTATCTATCTATCTATCTATCTCTATCTATCTATCGGTCTGTCTATCTTTAAAACTGAAAGACATCCATTAAAAATACACAATGACAGCATATTTAGTGTGTAATTGATGCTAAAACACAATTCTCACTCTCCTAATATAGCTGATTTTTGACAATGAACTGCATTTTTCATGTGAAGCATTTGATGTCATAAAGATGTAAACCTCACAAAGCAATTCTGTCACTGGTCAGTTTGCTTGACAGACATCTGACTTTAAGGTACTAGCCAATGGAAACATGGTGACATGTAAATATGAAAGCACATTAGGACAAAATATGCAATAAGATAGAGGCAAAGGGTGATGGCTGCTGGGAATGTATTTCATTGATCCCAGAACACCTTTAAATCTAAGTATTAATACTACGTTGATGTACTTTTGAAATTGGAGAGCTACTTTTTACTAAAAGTACATCTCCCTTATATAATTAAGTATAATGCAGACCTGCTCAAAAACTTAGTATAATTAAAGAAGTCTTATGCCATAAATGATGATGATGAGAGCTGCTTATGTGAATGTCTATAGTGGTTTTCTCTACCAGTGTCACTGTATTAGACAACTGTTATCAAACTTAGCAATAATGATGCATTAATCTGCCAATCAAGTGTGGAAGCTGGCTATGTGTATAGGCATAGTAAACACATATCATCATCATCCTCATTATCATTTATTTATATAGTGTCACTAATAGCGCAGCGCTGTACAGAGAACCCATTCACATCAGTCCCTACCCTATTGGAGCTTACAGTCTAAATTCCCTAATATAGACACACACTCACACACAGACAGAGAGGGAGAGACTAGGGTCAATTTTGATAGCAGCCAATTAACCTAACAGTATGTTTTTTGGAGTGTGGGAGGAAACCACAGCACCCGGAGGAAACCCACGCAAACACAGGGAGAACATACAAACTTCACACAGATAAGGCCATTGTTGATATAAGTACTGGCTCTGCTTACCATTGTCCAGTCTAGTACATAACTGTATTAATGCTGTGAAATATTATTACTTTGAATGCCTTAAATATGCAAGAGCGCATTTGGGTAAGTTTATGCTAATAAAAGATATATGCACTTTTCTTGCCTACCCATACTATTTAATAACCACCAAAAATTAAGCAATATGTAAGCACTGCTTCCAGTTGAAATCAGTCTGTCTGTCTGTCTATCTATCTATCTATCTATCTATCTATCTATCTATCTATCTATCTATCTATCTATCTATCTTTCTATCGGTCTGTCTATCTTTAAAACTGAAAGACATCCATTAAAAATACACAATGACAGCATATTTAGTGTGTAATTGATGCTAAAACACAATTCTCACTCTCCTAATATAGCTGATTTTTGACAATGAACTGCATTTTTCATGTGAAGCATTTGATGTCATAAAGATGTAAACCTCACAAAGCAATTCTGTCACTGGTCAGTTTGCTTGACAGACATCTGACTTTAAGGTACTAGCCAATGGAAACATGGTGACATGTAAATATGAAAGCACATTAGGACAAAATATGCAATAAGATAGAGGCAAAGGGTGATGGCTGCTGGGAATGTATTTCATTGATCCCAGAACACCTTTAAATCTAAGTATTAATACTACGTTGATGTACTTTTGAAATTGGAGAGCTACTTTTTACTAAAAGTACATCTCCCTTATATAATTAAGTATAATGCAGACCTGCTCAAAAACTTAGTATAATTAAAGAAGTCTTATGCCATAAATGATGATGATGAGAGCTGCTTATGTGAATGTCTATAGTGGTTTTCTCTACCAGTGTCACTGTATTAGACAACTGTTATCAAACTTAGCAATAATGATGCATTAATCTGCCAATCAAGTGTGGAAGCTGGCTATGTGTATAGGCATAGTAAACACATATCATCATCATCCTCATTATCATTTATTTATATAGTGTCACTAATAGCGCAGCGCTGTACAGAGAACCCATTCACATCAGTCCCTACCCTATTGGAGCTTACAGTCTAAATTCCCTAATATAGACACACACTCACACACAGACAGAGAGGGAGAGACTAGGGTCAATTTTGATAGCAGCCAATTAACCTAACAGTATGTTTTTTGGAGTGTGGGAGGAAACCACAGCACCCGGAGGAAACCCACGCAAACACAGGGAGAACATACAAACTTCACACAGATAAGGCCATTGTTGATATAAGTACTGGCTCTGCTTACCATTGTCCAGTCTAGTACATAACTGTATTAATGCTGTGAAATATTATTACTTTGAATGCCTTAAATATGCAAGAGCGCATTTGGGTAAGTTTATGCTAATAAAAGATATATGCACTTTTCTTGCCTACCCATACTATTTAATAACCACCAAAAATTAAGCAATATGTAAGCACTGCTTCCAGTTGAAATCAGTCTGTCTGTCTGTCTATCTATCTATCTATCTATCTATCTATCTATCTTTCTATCTATCTATCGGTCTGTCTATCTTTAAAACTGAAAGACATCCATTAAAAATACACAATGACAGCATATTTAGTGTGTAATTGATGCTAAAACACAATTCTCACTCTCCTAATATAGCTGATTTTTGACAATGAACTGCATTTTTCATGTGAAGCATTTGATGTCATAAAGATGTAAACCTCACAAAGCAATTCTGTCACTGGTCAGTTTGCTTGACAGACATCTGACTTTAAGGTACTAGCCAATGGAAACATGGTGACATGTAAATATGAAAGCACATTAGGACAAAATATGCAATAAGATAGAGGCAAAGGGTGATGGCTGCTGGGAATGTATTTCATTGATCCCAGAACACCTTTAAATCTAAGTATTAATACTACGTTGATGTACTTTTGAAATTGGAGAGCTACTTTTTACTAAAAGTACATCTCCCTTATATAATTAAGTATAATGCAGACCTGCTCAAAAACTTAGTATAATTAAAGAAGTCTTATGCCATAAATGATGATGATGAGAGCTGCTTATGTGAATGTCTATAGTGGTTTTCTCTACCAGTGTCACTGTATTAGACAACTGTTATCAAACTTAGCAATAATGATGCATTAATCTGCCAATCAAGTGTGGAAGCTGGCTATGTGTATAGGCATAGTAAACACATATCATCATCATCCTCATTATCATTTATTTATATAGTGTCACTAATAGCGCAGCGCTGTACAGAGAACCCATTCACATCAGTCCCTACCCTATTGGAGCTTACAGTCTAAATTCCCTAATATAGACACACACTCACACACAGACAGAGAGGGAGAGACTAGGGTCAATTTTGATAGCAGCCAATTAACCTAACAGTATGTTTTTTGGAGTGTGGGAGGAAACCACAGCACCCGGAGGAAACCCACGCAAACACAGGGAGAACATACAAACTTCACACAGATAAGGCCATTGTTGATATAAGTACTGGCTCTGCTTACCATTGTCCAGTCTAGTACATAACTGTATTAATGCTGTGAAATATTATTACTTTGAATGCCTTAAATATGCAAGAGCGCATTTGGGTAAGTTTATGCTAATAAAAGATATATGCACTTTTCTTGCCTACCCATACTATTTAATAACCACCAAAAATTAAGCAATATGTAAGCACTGCTTCCAGTTGAAATCAGTCTGTCTGTCTGTCTATCTATCTATCTATCTATCTATCTATCTTTCTATCTATCTATCGGTCTGTCTATCTTTAAAACTGAAAGACATCCATTAAAAATACACAATGACAGCATATTTAGTGTGTAATTGATGCTAAAACACAATTCTCACTCTCCTAATATAGCTGATTTTTGACAATGAACTGCATTTTTCATGTGAAGCATTTGATGTCATAAAGATGTAAACCTCACAAAGCAATTCTGTCACTGGTCAGTTTGCTTGACAGACATCTGACTTTAAGGTACTAGCCAATGGAAACATGGTGACATGTAAATATGAAAGCACATTAGGACAAAATATGCAATAAGATAGAGGCAAAGGGTGATGGCTGCTGGGAATGTATTTCATTGATCCCAGAACACCTTTAAATCTAAGTATTAATACTACGTTGATGTACTTTTGAAATTGGAGAGCTACTTTTTACTAAAAGTACATCTCCCTTATATAATTAAGTATAATGCAGACCTGCTCAAAAACTTAGTATAATTAAAGAAGTCTTATGCCATAAATGATGATGATGAGAGCTGCTTATGTGAATGTCTATAGTGGTTTTCTCTACCAGTGTCACTGTATTAGACAACTGTTATCAAACTTAGCAATAATGATGCATTAATCTGCCAATCAAGTGTGGAAGCTGGCTATGTGTATAGGCATAGTAAACACATATCATCATCATCCTCATTATCATTTATTTATATAGTGTCACTAATAGCGCAGCGCTGTACAGAGAACCCATTCACATCAGTCCCTACCCTATTGGAGCTTACAGTCTAAATTCCCTAATATAGACACACACTCACACACAGACAGAGAGGGAGAGACTAGGGTCAATTTTGATAGCAGCCAATTAACCTAACAGTATGTTTTTTGGAGTGTGGGAGGAAACCACAGCACCCGGAGGAAACCCACGCAAACACAGGGAGAACATACAAACTTCACACAGATAAGGCCATTGTTGATATAAGTACTGGCTCTGCTTACCATTGTCCAGTCTAGTACATAACTGTATTAATGCTGTGAAATATTATTACTTTGAATGCCTTAAATATGCAAGAGCGCATTTGGGTAAGTTTATGCTAATAAAAGATATATGCACTTTTCTTGCCTACCCATACTATTTAATAACCACCAAAAATTAAGCAATATGTAAGCACTGCTTCCAGTTGAAATCAGTCTGTCTGTCTGTCTATCTATCTATCTATCTATCTATCTATCTATCTATCTATCTATCTTTCTATCTATCTATCGGTCTGTCTATCTTTAAAACTGAAAGACATCCATTAAAAATACACAATGACAGCATATTTAGTGTGTAATTGATGCTAAAACACAATTCTCACTCTCCTAATATAGCTGATTTTTGACAATGAACTGCATTTTTCATGTGAAGCATTTGATGTCATAAAGATGTAAACCTCACAAAGCAATTCTGTCACTGGTCAGTTTGCTTGACAGACATCTGACTTTAAGGTACTAGCCAATGGAAACATGGTGACATGTAAATATGAAAGCACATTAGGACAAAATATGCAATAAGATAGAGGCAAAGGGTGATGGCTGCTGGGAATGTATTTCATTGATCCCAGAACACCTTTAAATCTAAGTATTAATACTACGTTGATGTACTTTTGAAATTGGAGAGCTACTTTTTACTAAAAGTACATCTCCCTTATATAATTAAGTATAATGCAGACCTGCTCAAAAACTTAGTATAATTAAAGAAGTCTTATGCCATAAATGATGATGATGAGAGCTGCTTATGTGAATGTCTATAGTGGTTTTCTCTACCAGTGTCACTGTATTAGACAACTGTTATCAAACTTAGCAATAATGATGCATTAATCTGCCAATCAAGTGTGGAAGCTGGCTATGTGTATAGGCATAGTAAACACATATCATCATCATCCTCATTATCATTTATTTATATAGTGTCACTAATAGCGCAGCGCTGTACAGAGAACCCATTCACATCAGTCCCTACCCTATTGGAGCTTACAGTCTAAATTCCCTAATATAGACACACACTCACACACAGACAGAGAGGGAGAGACTAGGGTCAATTTTGATAGCAGCCAATTAACCTAACAGTATGTTTTTTGGAGTGTGGGAGGAAACCACAGCACCCGGAGGAAACCCACGCAAACACAGGGAGAACATACAAACTTCACACAGATAAGGCCATTGTTGATATAAGTACTGGCTCTGCTTACCATTGTCCAGTCTAGTACATAACTGTATTAATGCTGTGAAATATTATTACTTTGAATGCCTTAAATATGCAAGAGCGCATTTGGGTAAGTTTATGCTAATAAAAGATATATGCACTTTTCTTGCCTACCCATACTATTTAATAACCACCAAAAATTAAGCAATATGTAAGCACTGCTTCCAGTTGAAATCAGTCTGTCTGTCTGTCTATCTATCTATCTATCTATCTATCTATCTATCTATCTATCTATCTATCTATCTTTCTATCGGTCTGTCTATCTTTAAAACTGAAAGACATCCATTAAAAATACACAATGACAGCATATTTAGTGTGTAATTGATGCTAAAACACAATTCTCACTCTCCTAATATAGCTGATTTTTGACAATGAACTGCATTTTTCATGTGAAGCATTTGATGTCATAAAGATGTAAACCTCACAAAGCAATTCTGTCACTGGTCAGTTTGCTTGACAGACATCTGACTTTAAGGTACTAGCCAATGGAAACATGGTGACATGTAAATATGAAAGCACATTAGGACAAAATATGCAATAAGATAGAGGCAAAGGGTGATGGCTGCTGGGAATGTATTTCATTGATCCCAGAACACCTTTAAATCTAAGTATTAATACTACGTTGATGTACTTTTGAAATTGGAGAGCTACTTTTTACTAAAAGTACATCTCCCTTATATAATTAAGTATAATGCAGACCTGCTCAAAAACTTAGTATAATTAAAGAAGTCTTATGCCATAAATGATGATGATGAGAGCTGCTTATGTGAATGTCTATAGTGGTTTTCTCTACCAGTGTCACTGTATTAGACAACTGTTATCAAACTTAGCAATAATGATGCATTAATCTGCCAATCAAGTGTGGAAGCTGGCTATGTGTATAGGCATAGTAAACACATATCATCATCATCCTCATTATCATTTATTTATATAGTGTCACTAATAGCGCAGCGCTGTACAGAGAACCCATTCACATCAGTCCCTACCCTATTGGAGCTTACAGTCTAAATTCCCTAATATAGACACACACTCACACACAGACAGAGAGGGAGAGACTAGGGTCAATTTTGATAGCAGCCAATTAACCTAACAGTATGTTTTTTGGAGTGTGGGAGGAAACCACAGCACCCGGAGGAAACCCACGCAAACACAGGGAGAACATACAAACTTCACACAGATAAGGCCATTGTTGATATAAGTACTGGCTCTGCTTACCATTGTCCAGTCTAGTACATAACTGTATTAATGCTGTGAAATATTATTACTTTGAATGCCTTAAATATGCAAGAGCGCATTTGGGTAAGTTTATGCTAATAAAAGATATATGCACTTTTCTTGCCTACCCATACTATTTAATAACCACCAAAAATTAAGCAATATGTAAGCACTGCTTCCAGTTGAAATCAGTCTGTCTGTCTGTCTATCTATCTATCTATCTATCTATCTATCTTTCTATCTATCTATCGGTCTGTCTATCTTTAAAACTGAAAGACATCCATTAAAAATACACAATGACAGCATATTTAGTGTGTAATTGATGCTAAAACACAATTCTCACTCTCCTAATATAGCTGATTTTTGACAATGAACTGCATTTTTCATGTGAAGCATTTGATGTCATAAAGATGTAAACCTCACAAAGCAATTCTGTCACTGGTCAGTTTGCTTGACAGACATCTGACTTTAAGGTACTAGCCAATGGAAACATGGTGACATGTAAATATGAAAGCACATTAGGACAAAATATGCAATAAGATAGAGGCAAAGGGTGATGGCTGCTGGGAATGTATTTCATTGATCCCAGAACACCTTTAAATCTAAGTATTAATACTACGTTGATGTACTTTTGAAATTGGAGAGCTACTTTTTACTAAAAGTACATCTCCCTTATATAATTAAGTATAATGCAGACCTGCTCAAAAACTTAGTATAATTAAAGAAGTCTTATGCCATAAATGATGATGATGAGAGCTGCTTATGTGAATGTCTATAGTGGTTTTCTCTACCAGTGTCACTGTATTAGACAACTGTTATCAAACTTAGCAATAATGATGCATTAATCTGCCAATCAAGTGTGGAAGCTGGCTATGTGTATAGGCATAGTAAACACATATCATCATCATCCTCATTATCATTTATTTATATAGTGTCACTAATAGCGCAGCGCTGTACAGAGAACCCATTCACATCAGTCCCTACCCTATTGGAGCTTACAGTCTAAATTCCCTAATATAGACACACACTCACACACAGACAGAGAGGGAGAGACTAGGGTCAATTTTGATAGCAGCCAATTAACCTAACAGTATGTTTTTTGGAGTGTGGGAGGAAACCACAGCACCCGGAGGAAACCCACGCAAACACAGGGAGAACATACAAACTTCACACAGATAAGGCCATTGTTGATATAAGTACTGGCTCTGCTTACCATTGTCCAGTCTAGTACATAACTGTATTAATGCTGTGAAATATTATTACTTTGAATGCCTTAAATATGCAAGAGCGCATTTGGGTAAGTTTATGCTAATAAAAGATATATGCACTTTTCTTGCCTACCCATACTATTTAATAACCACCAAAAATTAAGCAATATGTAAGCACTGCTTCCAGTTGAAATCAGTCTGTCTGTCTGTCTATCTATCTATCTATCTATCTATCTATCTATCTATCTATCTATCTATCTATCTATCTATCTATCTATCTTTCTATCGGTCTGTCTATCTTTAAAACTGAAAGACATCCATTAAAAATACACAATGACAGCATATTTAGTGTGTAATTGATGCTAAAACACAATTCTCACTCTCCTAATATAGCTGATTTTTGACAATGAACTGCATTTTTCATGTGAAGCATTTGATGTCATAAAGATGTAAACCTCACAAAGCAATTCTGTCACTGGTCAGTTTGCTTGACAGACATCTGACTTTAAGGTACTAGCCAATGGAAACATGGTGACATGTAAATATGAAAGCACATTAGGACAAAATATGCAATAAGATAGAGGCAAAGGGTGATGGCTGCTGGGAATGTATTTCATTGATCCCAGAACACCTTTAAATCTAAGTATTAATACTACGTTGATGTACTTTTGAAATTGGAGAGCTACTTTTTACTAAAAGTACATCTCCCTTATATAATTAAGTATAATGCAGACCTGCTCAAAAACTTAGTATAATTAAAGAAGTCTTATGCCATAAATGATGATGATGAGAGCTGCTTATGTGAATGTCTATAGTGGTTTTCTCTACCAGTGTCACTGTATTAGACAACTGTTATCAAACTTAGCAATAATGATGCATTAATCTGCCAATCAAGTGTGGAAGCTGGCTATGTGTATAGGCATAGTAAACACATATCATCATCATCCTCATTATCATTTATTTATATAGTGTCACTAATAGCGCAGCGCTGTACAGAGAACCCATTCACATCAGTCCCTACCCTATTGGAGCTTACAGTCTAAATTCCCTAATATAGACACACACTCACACACAGACAGAGAGGGAGAGACTAGGGTCAATTTTGATAGCAGCCAATTAACCTAACAGTATGTTTTTTGGAGTGTGGGAGGAAACCACAGCACCCGGAGGAAACCCACGCAAACACAGGGAGAACATACAAACTTCACACAGATAAGGCCATTGTTGATATAAGTACTGGCTCTGCTTACCATTGTCCAGTCTAGTACATAACTGTATTAATGCTGTGAAATATTATTACTTTGAATGCCTTAAATATGCAAGAGCGCATTTGGGTAAGTTTATGCTAATAAAAGATATATGCACTTTTCTTGCCTACCCATACTATTTAATAACCACCAAAAATTAAGCAATATGTAAGCACTGCTTCCAGTTGAAATCAGTCTGTCTGTCTGTCTATCTATCTATCTATCTATCTATCTATCTTTCTATCTATCTATCGGTCTGTCTATCTTTAAAACTGAAAGACATCCATTAAAAATACACAATGACAGCATATTTAGTGTGTAATTGATGCTAAAACACAATTCTCACTCTCCTAATATAGCTGATTTTTGACAATGAACTGCATTTTTCATGTGAAGCATTTGATGTCATAAAGATGTAAACCTCACAAAGCAATTCTGTCACTGGTCAGTTTGCTTGACAGACATCTGACTTTAAGGTACTAGCCAATGGAAACATGGTGACATGTAAATATGAAAGCACATTAGGACAAAATATGCAATAAGATAGAGGCAAAGGGTGATGGCTGCTGGGAATGTATTTCATTGATCCCAGAACACCTTTAAATCTAAGTATTAATACTACGTTGATGTACTTTTGAAATTGGAGAGCTACTTTTTACTAAAAGTACATCTCCCTTATATAATTAAGTATAATGCAGACCTGCTCAAAAACTTAGTATAATTAAAGAAGTCTTATGCCATAAATGATGATGATGAGAGCTGCTTATGTGAATGTCTATAGTGGTTTTCTCTACCAGTGTCACTGTATTAGACAACTGTTATCAAACTTAGCAATAATGATGCATTAATCTGCCAATCAAGTGTGGAAGCTGGCTATGTGTATAGGCATAGTAAACACATATCATCATCATCCTCATTATCATTTATTTATATAGTGTCACTAATAGCGCAGCGCTGTACAGAGAACCCATTCACATCAGTCCCTACCCTATTGGAGCTTACAGTCTAAATTCCCTAATATAGACACACACTCACACACAGACAGAGAGGGAGAGACTAGGGTCAATTTTGATAGCAGCCAATTAACCTAACAGTATGTTTTTTGGAGTGTGGGAGGAAACCACAGCACCCGGAGGAAACCCACGCAAACACAGGGAGAACATACAAACTTCACACAGATAAGGCCATTGTTGATATAAGTACTGGCTCTGCTTACCATTGTCCAGTCTAGTACATAACTGTATTAATGCTGTGAAATATTATTACTTTGAATGCCTTAAATATGCAAGAGCGCATTTGGGTAAGTTTATGCTAATAAAAGATATATGCACTTTTCTTGCCTACCCATACTATTTAATAACCACCAAAAATTAAGCAATATGTAAGCACTGCTTCCAGTTGAAATCAGTCTGTCTGTCTGTCTATCTATCTATCTATCTATCTATCTATCTATCTATCTATCTATCTTTCTATCTATCTATCGGTCTGTCTATCTTTAAAACTGAAAGACATCCATTAAAAATACACAATGACAGCATATTTAGTGTGTAATTGATGCTAAAACACAATTCTCACTCTCCTAATATAGCTGATTTTTGACAATGAACTGCATTTTTCATGTGAAGCATTTGATGTCATAAAGATGTAAACCTCACAAAGCAATTCTGTCACTGGTCAGTTTGCTTGACAGACATCTGACTTTAAGGTACTAGCCAATGGAAACATGGTGACATGTAAATATGAAAGCACATTAGGACAAAATATGCAATAAGATAGAGGCAAAGGGTGATGGCTGCTGGGAATGTATTTCATTGATCCCAGAACACCTTTAAATCTAAGTATTAATACTACGTTGATGTACTTTTGAAATTGGAGAGCTACTTTTTACTAAAAGTACATCTCCCTTATATAATTAAGTATAATGCAGACCTGCTCAAAAACGTAGTATAATTAAAGAAGTCTTATGCCATAAATGATGATGATGAGAGCTGCTTATGTGAATGTCTATAGTGGTTTTCTCTACCAGTGTCACTGTATTAGACAACTGTTATCAAACTTAGCAATAATGATGCATTAATCTGCCAATCAAGTGTGGAAGCTGGCTATGTGTATAGGCATAGTAAACACATATCATCATCATCCTCATTATCATTTATTTATATAGTGTCACTAATAGCGCAGCGCTGTACAGAGAACCCATTCACATCAGTCCCTACCCTATTGGAGCTTACAGTCTAAATTCCCTAATATAGACACACACTCACACACAGACAGAGAGGGAGAGACTAGGGTCAATTTTGATAGCAGCCAATTAACCTAACAGTATGTTTTTTGGAGTGTGGGAGGAAACCACAGCACCCGGAGGAAACCCACGCAAACACAGGGAGAACATACAAACTTCACACAGATAAGGCCATTGTTGATATAAGTACTGGCTCTGCTTACCATTGTCCAGTCTAGTACATAACTGTATTAATGCTGTCAAATATTATTACTTTGAATGCCTTAAATATGCAAGAGCGCATTTGGGTAAGTTTATGCTAATAAAAGATATATGCACTTTTCTTGCCTACCCATACTATTTAATAACCACCAAAAATTAAGCAATATGTAAGCACTGCTTCCAGTTGAAATCAGTCTGTCTGTCTGTCTATCTATCTATCTATCTATCTATCTATCTATCTATCTATCTATCTATCTATCTATCTATCTTTCTATCTATCTATCGGTCTGTCTATCTTTAAAACTGAAAGACATCCATTAAAAATACACAATGACAGCATATTTAGTGTGTAATTGATGCTAAAACACAATTCTCACTCTCCTAATATAGCTGATTTTTGACAATGAACTGCATTTTTCATGTGAAGCATTTGATGTCATAAAGATGTAAACCTCACAAAGCAATTCTGTCACTGGTCAGTTTGCTTGACAGACATCTGACTTTAAGGTACTAGCCAATGGAAACATGGTGACATGTAAATATGAAAGCACATTAGGACAAAATATGCAATAAGATAGAGGCAAAGGGTGATGGCTGCTGGGAATGTATTTCATTGATCCCAGAACACCTTTAAATCTAAGTATTAATACTACGTTGATGTACTTTTGAAATTGGAGAGCTACTTTTTACTAAAAGTACATCTCCCTTATATAATTAAGTATAATGCAGACCTGCTCAAAAACTTAGTATAATTAAAGAAGTCTTATGCCATAAATGATGATGATGAGAGCTGCTTATGTGAATGTCTATAGTGGTTTTCTCTACCAGTGTCACTGTATTAGACAACTGTTATCAAACTTAGCAATAATGATGCATTAATCTGCCAATCAAGTGTGGAAGCTGGCTATGTGTATAGGCATAGTAAACACATATCATCATCATCCTCATTATCATTTATTTATATAGTGTCACTAATAGCGCAGCGCTGTACAGAGAACCCATTCACATCAGTCCCTACCCTATTGGAGCTTACAGTCTAAATTCCCTAATATAGACACACACTCACACACAGACAGAGAGGGAGAGACTAGGGTCAATTTTGATAGCAGCCAATTAACCTAACAGTATGTTTTTTGGAGTGTGGGAGGAAACCACAGCACCCGGAGGAAACCCACGCAAACACAGGGAGAACATACAAACTTCACACAGATAAGGCCATTGTTGATATAAGTACTGGCTCTGCTTACCATTGTCCAGTCTAGTACATAACTGTATTAATGCTGTGAAATATTATTACTTTGAATGCCTTAAATATGCAAGAGCGCATTTGGGTAAGTTTATGCTAATAAAAGATATATGCACTTTTCTTGCCTACCCATACTATTTAATAACCACCAAAAATTAAGCAATATGTAAGCACTGCTTCCAGTTGAAATCAGTCTGTCTGTCTGTCTATCTATCTATCTATCTATCTATCTATCTATCTATCTATCTATCTATCTATCTTTCTATCGGTCTGTCTATCTTTAAAACTGAAAGACATCCATTAAAAATACACAATGACAGCATATTTAGTGTGTAATTGATGCTAAAACACAATTCTCACTCTCCTAATATAGCTGATTTTTGACAATGAACTGCATTTTTCATGTGAAGCATTTGATGTCATAAAGATGTAAACCTCACAAAGCAATTCTGTCACTGGTCAGTTTGCTTGACAGACATCTGACTTTAAGGTACTAGCCAATGGAAACATGGTGACATGTAAATATGAAAGCACATTAGGACAAAATATGCAATAAGATAGAGGCAAAGGGTGATGGCTGCTGGGAATGTATTTCATTGATCCCAGAACACCTTTAAATCTAAGTATTAATACTACGTTGATGTACTTTTGAAATTGGAGAGCTACTTTTTACTAAAAGTACATCTCCCTTATATAATTAAGTATAATGCAGACCTGCTCAAAAACTTAGTATAATTAAAGAAGTCTTATGCCATAAATGATGATGATGAGAGCTGCTTATGTGAATGTCTATAGTGGTTTTCTCTACCAGTGTCACTGTATTAGACAACTGTTATCAAACTTAGCAATAATGATGCATTAATCTGCCAATCAAGTGTGGAAGCTGGCTATGTGTATAGGCATAGTAAACACATATCATCATCATCCTCATTATCATTTATTTATATAGTGTCACTAATAGCGCAGCGCTGTACAGAGAACCCATTCACATCAGTCCCTACCCTATTGGAGCTTACAGTCTAAATTCCCTAATATAGACACACACTCACACACAGACAGAGAGGGAGAGACTAGGGTCAATTTTGATAGCAGCCAATTAACCTAACAGTATGTTTTTTGGAGTGTGGGAGGAAACCACAGCACCCGGAGGAAACCCACGCAAACACAGGGAGAACATACAAACTTCACACAGATAAGGCCATTGTTGATATAAGTACTGGCTCTGCTTACCATTGTCCAGTCTAGTACATAACTGTATTAATGCTGTGAAATATTATTACTTTGAATGCCTTAAATATGCAAGAGCGCATTTGGGTAAGTTTATGCTAATAAAAGATATATGCACTTTTCTTGCCTACCCATACTATTTAATAACCACCAAAAATTAAGCAATATGTAAGCACTGCTTCCAGTTGAAATCAGTCTGTCTGTCTGTCTATCTATCTATCTATCTATCTATCTATCTTTCTATCTATCTATCGGTCTGTCTATCTTTAAAACTGAAAGACATCCATTAAAAATACACAATGACAGCATATTTAGTGTGTAATTGATGCTAAAACACAATTCTCACTCTCCTAATATAGCTGATTTTTGACAATGAACTGCATTTTTCATGTGAAGCATTTGATGTCATAAAGATGTAAACCTCACAAAGCAATTCTGTCACTGGTCAGTTTGCTTGACAGACATCTGACTTTAAGGTACTAGCCAATGGAAACATGGTGACATGTAAATATGAAAGCACATTAGGACAAAATATGCAATAAGATAGAGGCAAAGGGTGATGGCTGCTGGGAATGTATTTCATTGATCCCAGAACACCTTTAAATCTAAGTATTAATACTACGTTGATGTACTTTTGAAATTGGAGAGCTACTTTTTACTAAAAGTACATCTCCCTTATATAATTAAGTATAATGCAGACCTGCTCAAAAACTTAGTATAATTAAAGAAGTCTTATGCCATAAATGATGATGATGAGAGCTGCTTATGTGAATGTCTATAGTGGTTTTCTCTACCAGTGTCACTGTATTAGACAACTGTTATCAAACTTAGCAATAATGATGCATTAATCTGCCAATCAAGTGTGGAAGCTGGCTATGTGTATAGGCATAGTAAACACATATCATCATCATCCTCATTATCATTTATTTATATAGTGTCACTAATAGCGCAGCGCTGTACAGAGAACCCATTCACATCAGTCCCTACCCTATTGGAGCTTACAGTCTAAATTCCCTAATATAGACACACACTCACACACAGACAGAGAGGGAGAGACTAGGGTCAATTTTGATAGCAGCCAATTAACCTAACAGTATGTTTTTTGGAGTGTGGGAGGAAACCACAGCACCCGGAGGAAACCCACGCAAACACAGGGAGAACATACAAACTTCACACAGATAAGGCCATTGTTGATATAAGTACTGGCTCTGCTTACCATTGTCCAGTCTAGTACATAACTGTATTAATGCTGTGAAATATTATTACTTTGAATGCCTTAAATATGCAAGAGCGCATTTGGGTAAGTTTATGCTAATAAAAGATATATGCACTTTTCTTGCCTACCCATACTATTTAATAACCACCAAAAATTAAGCAATATGTAAGCACTGCTTCCAGTTGAAATCAGTCTGTCTGTCTGTCTATCTATCTATCTATCTATCTATCTATCTATCTATCTATCTTTCTATCTATCTATCGGTCTGTCTATCTTTAAAACTGAAAGACATCCATT
Organism: Mixophyes fleayi; assembly: GCF_038048845.1. Lineage (NCBI taxonomy): Eukaryota > Metazoa > Chordata > Amphibia > Anura > Limnodynastidae > Mixophyes > Mixophyes fleayi. The sequence continues at coordinate 37,010 of NW_027446341.1, read as the reverse complement.
AAAAATACACAATGACAGCATATTTAGTGTGTAATTGATGCTAAAACACAATTCTCACTCTCCTAATATAGCTGATTTTTGACAATGAACTGCATTTTTCATGTGAAGCATTTGATGTCATAAAGATGTAAACCTCACAAAGCAATTCTGTCACTGGTCAGTTTGCTTGACAGACATCTGACTTTAAGGTACTAGCCAATGGAAACATGGTGACATGTAAATATGAAAGCACATTAGGACAAAATATGCAATAAGATAGAGGCAAAGGGTGATGGCTGCTGGGAATGTATTTCATTGATCCCAGAACACCTTTAAATCTAAGTATTAATACTACGTTGATGTACTTTTGAAATTGGAGAGCTACTTTTTACTAAAAGTACATCTCCCTTATATAATTAAGTATAATGCAGACCTGCTCAAAAACGTAGTATAATTAAAGAAGTCTTATGCCATAAATGATGATGATGAGAGCTGCTTATGTGAATGTCTATAGTGGTTTTCTCTACCAGTGTCACTGTATTAGACAACTGTTATCAAACTTAGCAATAATGATGCATTAATCTGCCAATCAAGTGTGGAAGCTGGCTATGTGTATAGGCATAGTAAACACATATCATCATCATCCTCATTATCATTTATTTATATAGTGTCACTAATAGCGCAGCGCTGTACAGAGAACCCATTCACATCAGTCCCTACCCTATTGGAGCTTACAGTCTAAATTCCCTAATATAGACACACACTCACACACAGACAGAGAGGGAGAGACTAGGGTCAATTTTGATAGCAGCCAATTAACCTAACAGTATGTTTTTTGGAGTGTGGGAGGAAACCACAGCACCCGGAGGAAACCCACGCAAACACAGGGAGAACATACAAACTTCACACAGATAAGGCCATTGTTGATATAAGTACTGGCTCTGCTTACCATTGTCCAGTCTAGTACATAACTGTATTAATGCTGTCAAATATTATTACTTTGAATGCCTTAAATATGCAAGAGCGCATTTGGGTAAGTTTATGCTAATAAAAGATATATGCACTTTTCTTGCCTACCCATACTATTTAATAACCACCAAAAATTAAGCAATATGTAAGCACTGCTTCCAGTTGAAATCAGTCTGTCTGTCTGTCTATCTATCTATCTATCTATCTATCTATCTATCTATCTATCTATCTATCTATCTATCTATCTTTCTATCTATCTATCGGTCTGTCTATCTTTAAAACTGAAAGACATCCATTAAAAATACACAATGACAGCATATTTAGTGTGTAATTGATGCTAAAACACAATTCTCACTCTCCTAATATAGCTGATTTTTGACAATGAACTGCATTTTTCATGTGAAGCATTTGATGTCATAAAGATGTAAACCTCACAAAGCAATTCTGTCACTGGTCAGTTTGCTTGACAGACATCTGACTTTAAGGTACTAGCCAATGGAAACATGGTGACATGTAAATATGAAAGCACATTAGGACAAAATATGCAATAAGATAGAGGCAAAGGGTGATGGCTGCTGGGAATGTATTTCATTGATCCCAGAACACCTTTAAATCTAAGTATTAATACTACGTTGATGTACTTTTGAAATTGGAGAGCTACTTTTTACTAAAAGTACATCTCCCTTATATAATTAAGTATAATGCAGACCTGCTCAAAAACTTAGTATAATTAAAGAAGTCTTATGCCATAAATGATGATGATGAGAGCTGCTTATGTGAATGTCTATAGTGGTTTTCTCTACCAGTGTCACTGTATTAGACAACTGTTATCAAACTTAGCAATAATGATGCATTAATCTGCCAATCAAGTGTGGAAGCTGGCTATGTGTATAGGCATAGTAAACACATATCATCATCATCCTCATTATCATTTATTTATATAGTGTCACTAATAGCGCAGCGCTGTACAGAGAACCCATTCACATCAGTCCCTACCCTATTGGAGCTTACAGTCTAAATTCCCTAATATAGACACACACTCACACACAGACAGAGAGGGAGAGACTAGGGTCAATTTTGATAGCAGCCAATTAACCTAACAGTATGTTTTTTGGAGTGTGGGAGGAAACCACAGCACCCGGAGGAAACCCACGCAAACACAGGGAGAACATACAAACTTCACACAGATAAGGCCATTGTTGATATAAGTACTGGCTCTGCTTACCATTGTCCAGTCTAGTACATAACTGTATTAATGCTGTGAAATATTATTACTTTGAATGCCTTAAATATGCAAGAGCGCATTTGGGTAAGTTTATGCTAATAAAAGATATATGCACTTTTCTTGCCTACCCATACTATTTAATAACCACCAAAAATTAAGCAATATGTAAGCACTGCTTCCAGTTGAAATCAGTCTGTCTGTCTGTCTATCTATCTATCTATCTATCTATCTATCTTTCTATCTATCTATCGGTCTGTCTATCTTTAAAACTGAAAGACATCCATTAAAAATACACAATGACAGCATATTTAGTGTGTAATTGATGCTAAAACACAATTCTCACTCTCCTAATATAGCTGATTTTTGACAATGAACTGCATTTTTCATGTGAAGCATTTGATGTCATAAAGATGTAAACCTCACAAAGCAATTCTGTCACTGGTCAGTTTGCTTGACAGACATCTGACTTTAAGGTACTAGCCAATGGAAACATGGTGACATGTAAATATGAAAGCACATTAGGACAAAATATGCAATAAGATAGAGGCAAAGGGTGATGGCTGCTGGGAATGTATTTCATTGATCCCAGAACACCTTTAAATCTAAGTATTAATACTACGTTGATGTACTTTTGAAATTGGAGAGCTACTTTTTACTAAAAGTACATCTCCCTTATATAATTAAGTATAATGCAGACCTGCTCAAAAACTTAGTATAATTAAAGAAGTCTTATGCCATAAATGATGATGATGAGAGCTGCTTATGTGAATGTCTATAGTGGTTTTCTCTACCAGTGTCACTGTATTAGACAACTGTTATCAAACTTAGCAATAATGATGCATTAATCTGCCAATCAAGTGTGGAAGCTGGCTATGTGTATAGGCATAGTAAACACATATCATCATCATCCTCATTATCATTTATTTATATAGTGTCACTAATAGCGCAGCGCTGTACAGAGAACCCATTCACATCAGTCCCTACCCTATTGGAGCTTACAGTCTAAATTCCCTAATATAGACACACACTCACACACAGACAGAGAGGGAGAGACTAGGGTCAATTTTGATAGCAGCCAATTAACCTAACAGTATGTTTTTTGGAGTGTGGGAGGAAACCACAGCACCCGGAGGAAACCCACGCAAACACAGGGAGAACATACAAACTTCACACAGATAAGGCCATTGTTGATATAAGTACTGGCTCTGCTTACCATTGTCCAGTCTAGTACATAACTGTATTAATGCTGTCAAATATTATTACTTTGAATGCCTTAAATATGCAAGAGCGCATTTGGGTAAGTTTATGCTAATAAAAGATATATGCACTTTTCTTGCCTACCCATACTATTTAATAACCACCAAAAATTAAGCAATATGTAAGCACTGCTTCCAGTTGAAATCAGTCTGTCTGTCTGTCTATCTATCTATCTATCTATCTATCTATCTATCTATCTATCTATCTATCTTTCTATCTATCTATCGGTCTGTCTATCTTTAAAACTGAAAGACATCCATTAAAAATACACAATGACAGCATATTTAGTGTGTAATTGATGCTAAAACACAATTCTCACTCTCCTAATATAGCTGATTTTTGACAATGAACTGCATTTTTCATGTGAAGCATTTGATGTCATAAAGATGTAAACCTCACAAAGCAATTCTGTCACTGGTCAGTTTGCTTGACAGACATCTGACTTTAAGGTACTAGCCAATGGAAACATGGTGACATGTAAATATGAAAGCACATTAGGACAAAATATGCAATAAGATAGAGGCAAAGGGTGATGGCTGCTGGGAATGTATTTCATTGATCCCAGAACACCTTTAAATCTAAGTATTAATACTACGTTGATGTACTTTTGAAATTGGAGAGCTACTTTTTACTAAAAGTACATCTCCCTTATATAATTAAGTATAATGCAGACCTGCTCAAAAACTTAGTATAATTAAAGAAGTCTTATGCCATAAATGATGATGATGAGAGCTGCTTATGTGAATGTCTATAGTGGTTTTCTCTACCAGTGTCACTGTATTAGACAACTGTTATCAAACTTAGCAATAATGATGCATTAATCTGCCAATCAAGTGTGGAAGCTGGCTATGTGTATAGGCATAGTAAACACATATCATCATCATCCTCATTATCATTTATTTATATAGTGTCACTAATAGCGCAGCGCTGTACAGAGAACCCATTCACATCAGTCCCTACCCTATTGGAGCTTACAGTCTAAATTCCCTAATATAGACACACACTCACACACAGACAGAGAGGGAGAGACTAGGGTCAATTTTGATAGCAGCCAATTAACCTAACAGTATGTTTTTTGGAGTGTGGGAGGAAACCACAGCACCCGGAGGAAACCCACGCAAACACAGGGAGAACATACAAACTTCACACAGATAAGGCCATTGTTGATATAAGTACTGGCTCTGCTTACCATTGTCCAGTCTAGTACATAACTGTATTAATGCTGTGAAATATTATTACTTTGAATGCCTTAAATATGCAAGAGCGCATTTGGGTAAGTTTATGCTAATAAAAGATATATGCACTTTTCTTGCCTACCCATACTATTTAATAACCACCAAAAATTAAGCAATATGTAAGCACTGCTTCCAGTTGAAATCAGTCTGTCTGTCTGTCTATCTATCTATCTATCTATCTATCTATCTATCTATCTTTCTATCTATCTATCGGTCTGTCTATCTTTAAAACTGAAAGACATCCATTAAAAATACACAATGACAGCATATTTAGTGTGTAATTGATGCTAAAACACAATTCTCACTCTCCTAATATAGCTGATTTTTGACAATGAACTGCATTTTTCATGTGAAGCATTTGATGTCATAAAGATGTAAACCTCACAAAGCAATTCTGTCACTGGTCAGTTTGCTTGACAGACATCTGACTTTAAGGTACTAGCCAATGGAAACATGGTGACATGTAAATATGAAAGCACATTAGGACAAAATATGCAATAAGATAGAGGCAAAGGGTGATGGCTGCTGGGAATGTATTTCATTGATCCCAGAACACCTTTAAATCTAAGTATTAATACTACGTTGATGTACTTTTGAAATTGGAGAGCTACTTTTTACTAAAAGTACATCTCCCTTATATAATTAAGTATAATGCAGACCTGCTCAAAAACTTAGTATAATTAAAGAAGTCTTATGCCATAAATGATGATGATGAGAGCTGCTTATGTGAATGTCTATAGTGGTTTTCTCTACCAGTGTCACTGTATTAGACAACTGTTATCAAACTTAGCAATAATGATGCATTAATCTGCCAATCAAGTGTGGAAGCTGGCTATGTGTATAGGCATAGTAAACACATATCATCATCATCCTCATTATCATTTATTTATATAGTGTCACTAATAGCGCAGCGCTGTACAGAGAACCCATTCACATCAGTCCCTACCCTATTGGAGCTTACAGTCTAAATTCCCTAATATAGACACACACTCACACACAGACAGAGAGGGAGAGACTAGGGTCAATTTTGATAGCAGCCAATTAACCTAACAGTATGTTTTTTGGAGTGTGGGAGGAAACCACAGCACCCGGAGGAAACCCACGCAAACACAGGGAGAACATACAAACTTCACACAGATAAGGCCATTGTTGATATAAGTACTGGCTCTGCTTACCATTGTCCAGTCTAGTACATAACTGTATTAATGCTGTGAAATATTATTACTTTGAATGCCTTAAATATGCAAGAGCGCATTTGGGTAAGTTTATGCTAATAAAAGATATATGCACTTTTCTTGCCTACCCATACTATTTAATAACCACCAAAAATTAAGCAATATGTAAGCACTGCTTCCAGTTGAAATCAGTCTGTCTGTCTGTCTATCTATCTATCTATCTATCTATCTATCTATCTATCTTTCTATCTATCTATCGGTCTGTCTATCTTTAAAACTGAAAGACATCCATTAAAAATACACAATGACAGCATATTTAGTGTGTAATTGATGCTAAAACACAATTCTCACTCTCCTAATATAGCTGATTTTTGACAATGAACTGCATTTTTCATGTGAAGCATTTGATGTCATAAAGATGTAAACCTCACAAAGCAATTCTGTCACTGGTCAGTTTGCTTGACAGACATCTGACTTTAAGGTACTAGCCAATGGAAACATGGTGACATGTAAATATGAAAGCACATTAGGACAAAATATGCAATAAGATAGAGGCAAAGGGTGATGGCTGCTGGGAATGTATTTCATTGATCCCAGAACACCTTTAAATCTAAGTATTAATACTACGTTGATGTACTTTTGAAATTGGAGAGCTACTTTTTACTAAAAGTACATCTCCCTTATATAATTAAGTATAATGCAGACCTGCTCAAAAACTTAGTATAATTAAAGAAGTCTTATGCCAAGTCTTATGCCATAAATGATGATGATGAGAGCTGCTTATGTGAATGTCTATAGTGGTTTTCTCTACCAGTGTCACTGTATTAGACAACTGTTATCAAACTTAGCAATAATGATGCATTAATCTGCCAATCAAGTGTGGAAGCTGGCTATGTGTATAGGCATAGTAAACACATATCATCATCATCCTCATTATCATTTATTTATATAGTGTCACTAATAGCGCAGCGCTGTACAGAGAACCCATTCACATCAGTCCCTACCCTATTGGAGCTTACAGTCTAAATTCCCTAATATAGACACACACTCACACACAGACAGAGAGGGAGAGACTAGGGTCAATTTTGATAGCAGCCAATTAACCTAACAGTATGTTTTTTGGAGTGTGGGAGGAAACCACAGCACCCGGAGGAAACCCACGCAAACACAGGGAGAACATACAAACTTCACACAGATAAGGCCATTGTTGATATAAGTACTGGCTCTGCTTACCATTGTCCAGTCTAGTACATAACTGTATTAATGCTGTGAAATATTATTACTTTGAATGCCTTAAATATGCAAGAGCGCATTTGGGTAAGTTTATGCTAATAAAAGATATATGCACTTTTCTTGCCTACCCATACTATTTAATAACCACCAAAAATTAAGCAATATGTAAGCACTGCTTCCAGTTGAAATCAGTCTGTCTGTCTGTCTATCTATCTATCTATCTATCTATCTATCTATCTATCTATCTATCTATCTATCTATCTATCGGTCTGTCTATCTTTAAAACTGAAAGACATCCATTAAAAATACACAATGACAGCATATTTAGTGTGTAATTGATGCTAAAACACAATTCTCACTCTCCTAATATAGCTGATTTTTGACAATGAACTGCATTTTTCATGTGAAGCATTTGATGTCATAAAGATGTAAACCTCACAAAGCAATTCTGTCACTGGTCAGTTTGCTTGACAGACATCTGACTTTAAGGTACTAGCCAATGGAAACATGGTGACATGTAAATATGAAAGCACATTAGGACAAAATATGCAATAAGATAGAGGCAAAGGGTGATGGCTGCTGGGAATGTATTTCATTGATCCCAGAACACCTTTAAATCTAAGTATTAATACTACGTTGATGTACTTTTGAAATTGGAGAGCTACTTTTTACTAAAAGTACATCTCCCTTATATAATTAAGTATAATGCAGACCTGCTCAAAAACTTAGTATAATTAAAGAAGTCTTATGCCATAAATGATGATGATGAGAGCTGCTTATGTGAATGTCTATAGTGGTTTTCTCTACCAGTGTCACTGTATTAGACAACTGTTATCAAACTTAGCAATAATGATGCATTAATCTGCCAATCAAGTGTGGAAGCTGGCTATGTGTATAGGCATAGTAAACACATATCATCATCATCCTCATTATCATTTATTTATATAGTGTCACTAATAGCGCAGCGCTGTACAGAGAACCCATTCACATCAGTCCCTACCCTATTGGAGCTTACAGTCTAAATTCCCTAATATAGACACACACTCACACACAGACAGAGAGGGAGAGACTAGGGTCAATTTTGATAGCAGCCAATTAACCTAACAGTATGTTTTTTGGAGTGTGGGAGGAAACCACAGCACCCGGAGGAAACCCACGCAAACACAGGGAGAACATACAAACTTCACACAGATAAGGCCATTGTTGATATAAGTACTGGCTCTGCTTACCATTGTCCAGTCTAGTACATAACTGTATTAATGCTGTGAAATATTATTACTTTGAATGCCTTAAATATGCAAGAGCGCATTTGGGTAAGTTTATGCTAATAAAAGATATATGCACTTTTCTTGCCTACCCATACTATTTAATAACCACCAAAAATTAAGCAATATGTAAGCACTGCTTCCAGTTGAAATCAGTCTGTCTGTCTGTCTATCTATCTATCTATCTATCTATCTATCTATCTATCTATCTATCTATCTTTCTATCTATCTATCGGTCTGTCTATCTTTAAAACTGAAAGACATCCATTAAAAATACACAATGACAGCATATTTAGTGTGTAATTGATGCTAAAACACAATTCTCACTCTCCTAATATAGCTGATTTTTGACAATGAACTGCATTTTTCATGTGAAGCATTTGATGTCATAAAGATGTAAACCTCACAAAGCAATTCTGTCACTGGTCAGTTTGCTTGACAGACATCTGACTTTAAGGTACTAGCCAATGGAAACATGGTGACATGTAAATATGAAAGCACATTAGGACAAAATATGCAATAAGATAGAGGCAAAGGGTGATGGCTGCTGGGAATGTATTTCATTGATCCCAGAACACCTTTAAATCTAAGTATTAATACTACGTTGATGTACTTTTGAAATTGGAGAGCTACTTTTTACTAAAAGTACATCTCCCTTATATAATTAAGTATAATGCAGACCTGCTCAAAAACTTAGTATAATTAAAGAATATGATGATGAGAGCTGCTTATGTGAATGTCTATAGTGGTTTTCTCTACCAGTGTCACTGTATTAGACAACTGTTATCAAACTTAGCAATAATGATGCATTAATCTGCCAATCAAGTGTGGAAGCTGGCTATGTGTATAGGCATAGTAAACACATATCATCATCATCCTCATTATCATTTATTTATATAGTGTCACTAATAGCGCAGCGCTGTACAGAGAACCCATTCACATCAGTCCCTACCCTATTGGAGCTTACAGTCTAAATTCCCTAATATAGACACACACTCACACACAGACAGAGAGGGAGAGACTAGGGTCAATTTTGATAGCAGCCAATTAACCTAACAGTATGTTTTTTGGAGTGTGGGAGGAAACCACAGCACCCGGAGGAAACCCACGCAAACACAGGGAGAACATACAAACTTCACACAGATAAGGCCATTGTTGATATAAGTACTGGCTCTGCTTACCATTGTCCAGTCTAGTACATAACTGTATTAATGCTGTGAAATATTATTACTTTGAATGCCTTAAATATGCAAGAGCGCATTTGGGTAAGTTTATGCTAATAAAAGATATATGCACTTTTCTTGCCTACCCATACTATTTAATAACCACCAAAAATTAAGCAATATGTAAGCACTGCTTCCAGTTGAAATCAGTCTGTCTGTCTGTCTATCTATCTATCTATCTATCTATCTATCTATCTTTCTATCTATCTATCGGTCTGTCTATCTTTAAAACTGAAAGACATCCATTAAAAATACACAATGACAGCATATTTAGTGTGTAATTGATGCTAAAACACAATTCTCACTCTCCTAATATAGCTGATTTTTGACAATGAACTGCATTTTTCATGTGAAGCATTTGATGTCATAAAGATGTAAACCTCACAAAGCAATTCTGTCACTGGTCAGTTTGCTTGACAGACATCTGACTTTAAGGTACTAGCCAATGGAAACATGGTGACATGTAAATATGAAAGCACATTAGGACAAAATATGCAATAAGATAGAGGCAAAGGGTGATGGCTGCTGGGAATGTATTTCATTGATCCCAGAACACCTTTAAATCTAAGTATTAATACTACGTTGATGTACTTTTGAAATTGGAGAGCTACTTTTTACTAAAAGTACATCTCCCTTATATAATTAAGTATAATGCAGACCTGCTCAAAAACTTAGTATAATTAAAGAAGTCTTATGCCATAAATGATGATGATGAGAGCTGCTTATGTGAATGTCTATAGTGGTTTTCTCTACCAGTGTCACTGTATTAGACAACTGTTATCAAACTTAGCAATAATGATGCATTAATCTGCCAATCAAGTGTGGAAGCTGGCTATGTGTATAGGCATAGTAAACACATATCATCATCATCCTCATTATCATTTATTTATATAGTGTCACTAATAGCGCAGCGCTGTACAGAGAACCCATTCACATCAGTCCCTACCCTATTGGAGCTTACAGTCTAAATTCCCTAATATAGACACACACTCACACACAGACAGAGAGGGAGAGACTAGGGTCAATTTTGATAGCAGCCAATTAACCTAACAGTATGTTTTTTGGAGTGTGGGAGGAAACCACAGCACCCGGAGGAAACCCACGCAAACACAGGGAGAACATACAAACTTCACACAGATAAGGCCATTGTTGATATAAGTACTGGCTCTGCTTACCATTGTCCAGTCTAGTACATAACTGTATTAATGCTGTGAAATATTATTACTTTGAATGCCTTAAATATGCAAGAGCGCATTTGGGTAAGTTTATGCTAATAAAAGATATATGCACTTTTCTTGCCTACCCATACTATTTAATAACCACCAAAAATTAAGCAATATGTAAGCACTGCTTCCAGTTGAAATCAGTCTGTCTGTCTGTCTATCTATCTATCTATCTATCTATCTATCTATCTATCTATCTATCTATCTATCTATCTTTCTATCTATCTATCGGTCTGTCTATCTTTAAAACTGAAAGACATCCATTAAAAATACACAATGACAGCATATTTAGTGTGTAATTGATGCTAAAACACAATTCTCACTCTCCTAATATAGCTGATTTTTGACAATGAACTGCATTTTTCATGTGAAGCATTTGATGTCATAAAGATGTAAACCTCACAAAGCAATTCTGTCACTGGTCAGTTTGCTTGACAGACATCTGACTTTAAGGTACTAGCCAATGGAAACATGGTGACATGTAAATATGAAAGCACATTAGGACAAAATATGCAATAAGATAGAGGCAAAGGGTGATGGCTGCTGGGAATGTATTTCATTGATCCCAGAACACCTTTAAATCTAAGTATTAATACTACGTTGATGTACTTTTGAAATTGGAGAGCTACTTTTTACTAAAAGTACATCTCCCTTATATAATTAAGTATAATGCAGACCTGCTCAAAAACTTAGTATAATTAAAGAAGTCTTATGCCATAAATGATGATGATGAGAGCTGCTTATGTGAATGTCTATAGTGGTTTTCTCTACCAGTGTCACTGTATTAGACAACTGTTATCAAACTTAGCAATAATGATGCATTAATCTGCCAATCAAGTGTGGAAGCTGGCTATGTGTATAGGCATAGTAAACACATATCATCATCATCCTCATTATCATTTATTTATATAGTGTCACTAATAGCGCAGCGCTGTACAGAGAACCCATTCACATCAGTCCCTACCCTATTGGAGCTTACAGTCTAAATTCCCTAATATAGACACACACTCACACACAGACAGAGAGGGAGAGACTAGGGTCAATTTTGATAGCAGCCAATTAACCTAACAGTATGTTTTTTGGAGTGTGGGAGGAAACCACAGCACCCGGAGGAAACCCACGCAAACACAGGGAGAACATACAAACTTCACACAGATAAGGCCATTGTTGATATAAGTACTGGCTCTGCTTACCATTGTCCAGTCTAGTACATAACTGTATTAATGCTGTGAAATATTATTACTTTGAATGCCTTAAATATGCAAGAGCGCATTTGGGTAAGTTTATGCTAATAAAAGATATATGCACTTTTCTTGCCTACCCATACTATTTAATAACCACCAAAAATTAAGCAATATGTAAGCACTGCTTCCAGTTGAAATCAGTCTGTCTGTCTGTCTATCTATCTATCTATCTATCTATCTATCTATCTATCTATCTATCTATCTTTCTATCTATCTATCGGTCTGTCTATCTTTAAAACTGAAAGACATCCATTAAAAATACACAATGACAGCATATTTAGTGTGTAATTGATGCTAAAACACAATTCTCACTCTCCTAATATAGCTGATTTTTGACAATGAACTGCATTTTTCATGTGAAGCATTTGATGTCATAAAGATGTAAACCTCACAAAGCAATTCTGTCACTGGTCAGTTTGCTTGACAGACATCTGACTTTAAGGTACTAGCCAATGGAAACATGGTGACATGTAAATATGAAAGCACATTAGGACAAAATATGCAATAAGATAGAGGCAAAGGGTGATGGCTGCTGGGAATGTATTTCATTGATCCCAGAACACCTTTAAATCTAAGTATTAATACTACGTTGATGTACTTTTGAAATTGGAGAGCTACTTTTTACTAAAAGTACATCTCCCTTATATAATTAAGTATAATGCAGACCTGCTCAAAAACTTAGTATAATTAAAGAAGTCTTATGCCATAAATGATGATGATGAGAGCTGCTTATGTGAATGTCTATAGTGGTTTTCTCTACCAGTGTCACTGTATTAGACAACTGTTATCAAACTTAGCAATAATGATGCATTAATCTGCCAATCAAGTGTGGAAGCTGGCTATGTGTATAGGCATAGTAAACACATATCATCATCATCCTCATTATCATTTATTTATATAGTGTCACTAATAGCGCAGCGCTGTACAGAGAACCCATTCACATCAGTCCCTACCCTATTGGAGCTTACAGTCTAAATTCCCTAATATAGACACACACTCACACACAGACAGAGAGGGAGAGACTAGGGTCAATTTTGATAGCAGCCAATTAACCTAACAGTATGTTTTTTGGAGTGTGGGAGGAAACCACAGCACCCGGAGGAAACCCACGCAAACACAGGGAGAACATACAAACTTCACACAGATAAGGCCATTGTTGATATAAGTACTGGCTCTGCTTACCATTGTCCAGTCTAGTACATAACTGTATTAATGCTGTGAAATATTATTACTTTGAATGCCTTAAATATGCAAGAGCGCATTTGGGTAAGTTTATGCTAATAAAAGATATATGCACTTTTCTTGCCTACCCATACTATTTAATAACCACCAAAAATTAAGCAATATGTAAGCACTGCTTCCAGTTGAAATCAGTCTGTCTGTCTGTCTATCTATCTATCTATCTATCTATCTATCTATCTATCTATCTATCTTTCTATCTATCTATCGGTCTGTCTATCTTTAAAACTGAAAGACATCCATTAAAAATACACAATGACAGCATATTTAGTGTGTAATTGATGCTAAAACACAATTCTCACTCTCCTAATATAGCTGATTTTTGACAATGAACTGCATTTTTCATGTGAAGCATTTGATGTCATAAAGATGTAAACCTCACAAAGCAATTCTGTCACTGGTCAGTTTGCTTGACAGACATCTGACTTTAAGGTACTAGCCAATGGAAACATGGTGACATGTAAATATGAAAGCACATTAGGACAAAATATGCAATAAGATAGAGGCAAAGGGTGATGGCTGCTGGGAATGTATTTCATTGATCCCAGAACACCTTTAAATCTAAGTATTAATACTACGTTGATGTACTTTTGAAATTGGAGAGCTACTTTTTACTAAAAGTACATCTCCCTTATATAATTAAGTATAATGCAGACCTGCTCAAAAACTTAGTATAATTAAAGAAGTCTTATGCCATAAATGATGATGATGAGAGCTGCTTATGTGAATGTCTATAGTGGTTTTCTCTACCAGTGTCACTGTATTAGACAACTGTTATCAAACTTAGCAATAATGATGCATTAATCTGCCAATCAAGTGTGGAAGCTGGCTATGTGTATAGGCATAGTAAACACATATCATCATCATCCTCATTATCATTTATTTATATAGTGTCACTAATAGCGCAGCGCTGTACAGAGAACCCATTCACATCAGTCCCTACCCTATTGGAGCTTACAGTCTAAATTCCCTAATATAGACACACACTCACACACAGACAGAGAGGGAGAGACTAGGGTCAATTTTGATAGCAGCCAATTAACCTAACAGTATGTTTTTTGGAGTGTGGGAGGAAACCACAGCACCCGGAGGAAACCCACGCAAACACAGGGAGAACATACAAACTTCACACAGATAAGGCCATTGTTGATATAAGTACTGGCTCTGCTTACCATTGTCCAGTCTAGTACATAACTGTATTAATGCTGTGAAATATTATTACTTTGAATGCCTTAAATATGCAAGAGCGCATTTGGGTAAGTTTATGCTAATAAAAGATATATGCACTTTTCTTGCCTACCCATACTATTTAATAACCACCAAAAATTAAGCAATATGTAAGCACTGCTTCCAGTTGAAATCAGTCTGTCTGTCTGTCTATCTATCTATCTATCTATCTATCTATCTATCTATCTATCTATCTATCTATCTTTCTATCTATCTATCGGTCTGTCTATCTTTAAAACTGAAAGACATCCATTAAAAATACACAATGACAGCATATTTAGTGTGTAATTGATGCTAAAACACAATTCTCACTCTCCTAATATAGCTGATTTTTGACAATGAACTGCATTTTTCATGTGAAGCATTTGATGTCATAAAGATGTAAACCTCACAAAGCAATTCTGTCACTGGTCAGTTTGCTTGACAGACATCTGACTTTAAGGTACTAGCCAATGGAAACATGGTGACATGTAAATATGAAAGCACATTAGGACAAAATATGCAATAAGATAGAGGCAAAGGGTGATGGCTGCTGGGAATGTATTTCATTGATCCCAGAACACCTTTAAATCTAAGTATTAATACTACGTTGATGTACTTTTGAAATTGGAGAGCTACTTTTTACTAAAAGTACATCTCCCTTATATAATTAAGTATAATGCAGACCTGCTCAAAAACTTAGTATAATTAAAGAAGTCTTATGCCATAAATGATGATGATGAGAGCTGCTTATGTGAATGTCTATAGTGGTTTTCTCTACCAGTGTCACTGTATTAGACAACTGTTATCAAACTTAGCAATAATGATGCATTAATCTGCCAATCAAGTGTGGAAGCTGGCTATGTGTATAGGCATAGTAAACACATATCATCATCATCCTCATTATCATTTATTTATATAGTGTCACTAATAGCGCAGCGCTGTACAGAGAACCCATTCACATCAGTCCCTACCCTATTGGAGCTTACAGTCTAAATTCCCTAATATAGACACACACTCACACACAGACAGAGAGGGAGAGACTAGGGTCAATTTTGATAGCAGCCAATTAACCTAACAGTATGTTTTTTGGAGTGTGGGAGGAAACCACAGCACCCGGAGGAAACCCACGCAAACACAGGGAGAACATACAAACTTCACACAGATAAGGCCATTGTTGATATAAGTACTGGCTCTGCTTACCATTGTCCAGTCTAGTACATAACTGTATTAATGCTGTGAAATATTATTACTTTGAATGCCTTAAATATGCAAGAGCGCATTTGGGTAAGTTTATGCTAATAAAAGATATATGCACTTTTCTTGCCTACCCATACTATTTAATAACCACCAAAAATTAAGCAATATGTAAGCACTGCTTCCAGTTGAAATCAGTCTGTCTGTCTGTCTATCTATCTATCTATCTATCTATCTATCTATCTATCTATCTATCTATCTATCTATCTTTCTATCTATCTATCGGTCTGTCTATCTTTAAAACTGAAAGACATCCATTAAAAATACACAATGACAGCATATTTAGTGTGTAATTGATGCTAAAACACAATTCTCACTCTCCTAATATAGCTGATTTTTGACAATGAACTGCATTTTTCATGTGAAGCATTTGATGTCATAAAGATGTAAACCTCACAAAGCAATTCTGTCACTGGTCAGTTTGCTTGACAGACATCTGACTTTAAGGTACTAGCCAATGGAAACATGGTGACATGTAAATATGAAAGCACATTAGGACAAAATATGCAATAAGATAGAGGCAAAGGGTGATGGCTGCTGGGAATGTATTTCATTGATCCCAGAACACCTTTAAATCTAAGTATTAATACTACGTTGATGTACTTTTGAAATTGGAGAGCTACTTTTTACTAAAAGTACATCTCCCTTATATAATTAAGTATAATGCAGACCTGCTCAAAAACTTAGTATAATTAAAGAAGTCTTATGCCATAAATGATGATGATGAGAGCTGCTTATGTGAATGTCTATAGTGGTTTTCTCTACCAGTGTCACTGTATTAGACAACTGTTATCAAACTTAGCAATAATGATGCATTAATCTGCCAATCAAGTGTGGAAGCTGGCTATGTGTATAGGCATAGTAAACACATATCATCATCATCCTCATTATCATTTATTTATATAGTGTCACTAATAGCGCAGCGCTGTACAGAGAACCCATTCACATCAGTCCCTACCCTATTGGAGCTTACAGTCTAAATTCCCTAATATAGACACACACTCACACACAGACAGAGAGGGAGAGACTAGGGTCAATTTTGATAGCAGCCAATTAACCTAACAGTATGTTTTTTGGAGTGTGGGAGGAAACCACAGCACCCGGAGGAAACCCACGCAAACACAGGGAGAACATACAAACTTCACACAGATAAGGCCATTGTTGATATAAGTACTGGCTCTGCTTACCATTGTCCAGTCTAGTACATAACTGTATTAATGCTGTGAAATATTATTACTTTGAATGCCTTAAATATGCAAGAGCGCATTTGGGTAAGTTTATGCTAATAAAAGATATATGCACTTTTCTTGCCTACCCATACTATTTAATAACCACCAAAAATTAAGCAATATGTAAGCACTGCTTCCAGTTGAAATCAGTCTGTCTGTCTGTCTATCTATCTATCTATCTATCTATCTATCTATCTATCTATCTATCTATCTATCTATCTATCTTTCTATCTATCTATCGGTCTGTCTATCTTTAAAACTGAAAGACATCCATTAAAAATACACAATGACAGCATATTTAGTGTGTAATTGATGCTAAAACACAATTCTCACTCTCCTAATATAGCTGATTTTTGACAATGAACTGCATTTTTCATGTGAAGCATTTGATGTCATAAAGATGTAAACCTCACAAAGCAATTCTGTCACTGGTCAGTTTGCTTGACAGACATCTGACTTTAAGGTACTAGCCAATGGAAACATGGTGACATGTAAATATGAAAGCACATTAGGACAAAATATGCAATAAGATAGAGGCAAAGGGTGATGGCTGCTGGGAATGTATTTCATTGATCCCAGAACACCTTTAAATCTAAGTATTAATACTACGTTGATGTACTTTTGAAATTGGAGAGCTACTTTTTACTAAAAGTACATCTCCCTTATATAATTAAGTATAATGCAGACCTGCTCAAAAACTTAGTATAATTAAAGAAGTCTTATGCCATAAATGATGATGATGAGAGCTGCTTATGTGAATGTCTATAGTGGTTTTCTCTACCAGTGTCACTGTATTAGACAACTGTTATCAAACTTAGCAATAATGATGCATTAATCTGCCAATCAAGTGTGGAAGCTGGCTATGTGTATAGGCATAGTAAACACATATCATCATCATCCTCATTATCATTTATTTATATAGTGTCACTAATAGCGCAGCGCTGTACAGAGAACCCATTCACATCAGTCCCTACCCTATTGGAGCTTACAGTCTAAATTCCCTAATATAGACACACACTCACACACAGACAGAGAGGGAGAGACTAGGGTCAATTTTGATAGCAGCCAATTAACCTAACAGTATGTTTTTTGGAGTGTGGGAGGAAACCACAGCACCCGGAGGAAACCCACGCAAACACAGGGAGAACATACAAACTTCACACAGATAAGGCCATTGTTGATATAAGTACTGGCTCTGCTTACCATTGTCCAGTCTAGTACATAACTGTATTAATGCTGTGAAATATTATTACTTTGAATGCCTTAAATATGCAAGAGCGCATTTGGGTAAGTTTATGCTAATAAAAGATATATGCACTTTTCTTGCCTACCCATACTATTTAATAACCACCAAAAATTAAGCAATATGTAAGCACTGCTTCCAGTTGAAATCAGTCTGTCTGTCTGTCTATCTATCTATCTATCTATCTATCTATCTATCTATCTATCTATCTATCTTTCTATCTATCTATCGGTCTGTCTATCTTTAAAACTGAAAGACATCCATTAAAAATACACAATGACAGCATATTTAGTGTGTAATTGATGCTAAAACACAATTCTCACTCTCCTAATATAGCTGATTTTTGACAATGAACTGCATTTTTCATGTGAAGCATTTGATGTCATAAAGATGTAAACCTCACAAAGCAATTCTGTCACTGGTCAGTTTGCTTGACAGACATCTGACTTTAAGGTACTAGCCAATGGAAACATGGTGACATGTAAATATGAAAGCACATTAGGACAAAATATGCAATAAGATAGAGGCAAAGGGTGATGGCTGCTGGGAATGTATTTCATTGATCCCAGAACACCTTTAAATCTAAGTATTAATACTACGTTGATGTACTTTTGAAATTGGAGAGCTACTTTTTACTAAAAGTACATCTCCCTTATATAATTAAGTATAATGCAGACCTGCTCAAAAACTTAGTATAATTAAAGAAGTCTTATGCCATAAATGATGATGATGAGAGCTGCTTATGTGAATGTCTATAGTGGTTTTCTCTACCAGTGTCACTGTATTAGACAACTGTTATCAAACTTAGCAATAATGATGCATTAATCTGCCAATCAAGTGTGGAAGCTGGCTATGTGTATAGGCATAGTAAACACATATCATCATCATCCTCATTATCATTTATTTATATAGTGTCACTAATAGCGCAGCGCTGTACAGAGAACCCATTCACATCAGTCCCTACCCTATTGGAGCTTACAGTCTAAATTCCCTAATATAGACACACACTCACACACAGACAGAGAGGGAGAGACTAGGGTCAATTTTGATAGCAGCCAATTAACCTAACAGTATGTTTTTTGGAGTGTGGGAGGAAACCACAGCACCCGGAGGAAACCCACGCAAACACAGGGAGAACATACAAACTTCACACAGATAAGGCCATTGTTGATATAAGTACTGGCTCTGCTTACCATTGTCCAGTCTAGTACATAACTGTATTAATGCTGTGAAATATTATTACTTTGAATGCCTTAAATATGCAAGAGCGCATTTGGGTAAGTTTATGCTAATAAAAGATATATGCACTTTTCTTGCCTACCCATACTATTTAATAACCACCAAAAATTAAGCAATATGTAAGCACTGCTTCCAGTTGAAATCAGTCTGCCTGTCTGTCTATCTATCTATCTATCTATCTATCTATCTATCTATCTATCTATCTATCTATCTATCTATCTATCTATCTATCGGTCTGTCTATCTTTAAAACTGAAAGACATCCATTAAAAATACACAATGACAGCATATTTAGTGTGTAATTGATGCTAAAACACAATTCTCACTCTCCTAATATAGCTGATTTTTGACAATGAACTGCATTTTTCATGTGAAGCATTTGATGTCATAAAGATGTAAACCTCACAAAGCAATTCTGTCACTGGTCAGTTTGCTTGACAGACATCTGACTTTAAGGTACTAGCCAATGGAAACATGGTGACATGTAAATATGAAAGCACATTAGGACAAAATATGCAATAAGATAGAGGCAAAGGGTGATGGCTGCTGGGAATGTATTTCATTGATCCCAGAACACCTTTAAATCTAAGTATTAATACTACGTTGATGTACTTTTGAAATTGGAGAGCTACTTTTTACTAAAAGTACATCTCCCTTATATAATTAAGTATAATGCAGACCTGCTCAAAAACTTAGTATAATTAAAGAAGTCTTATGCCATAAATGATGATGATGAGAGCTGCTTATGTGAATGTCTATAGTGGTTTTCTCTACCAGTGTCACTGTATTAGACAACTGTTATCAAACTTAGCAATAATGATGCATTAATCTGCCAATCAAGTGTGGAAGCTGGCTATGTGTATAGGCATAGTAAACACATATCATCATCATCCTCATTATCATTTATTTATATAGTGTCACTAATAGCGCAGCGCTGTACAGAGAACCCATTCACATCAGTCCCTACCCTATTGGAGCTTACAGTCTAAATTCCCTAATATAGACACACACTCACACACAGACAGAGAGGGAGAGACTAGGGTCAATTTTGATAGCAGCCAATTAACCTAACAGTATGTTTTTTGGAGTGTGGGAGGAAACCACAGCACCCGGAGGAAACCCACGCAAACACAGGGAGAACATACAAACTTCACACAGATAAGGCCATTGTTGATATAAGTACTGGCTCTGCTTACCATTGTCCAGTCTAGTACATAACTGTATTAATGCTGTGAAATATTATTACTTTGAATGCCTTAAATATGCAAGAGCGCATTTGGGTAAGTTTATGCTAATAAAAGATATATGCACTTTTCTTGCCTACCCATACTATTTAATAACCACCAAAAATTAAGCAATATGTAAGCACTGCTTCCAGTTGAAATCAGTCTGTCTGTCTGTCTATCTATCTATCTATCTATCTATCTATCTATCTATCTATCTATCTATCTTTCTATCTATCTATCGGTCTGTCTATCTTTAAAACTGAAAGACATCCATTAAAAATACACAATGACAGCATATTTAGTGTGTAATTGATGCTAAAACACAATTCTCACTCTCCTAATATAGCTGATTTTTGACAATGAACTGCATTTTTCATGTGAAGCATTTGATGTCATAAAGATGTAAACCTCACAAAGCAATTCTGTCACTGGTCAGTTTGCTTGACAGACATCTGACTTTAAGGTACTAGCCAATGGAAACATGGTGACATGTAAATATGAAAGCACATTAGGACAAAATATGCAATAAGATAGAGGCAAAGGGTGATGGCTGCTGGGAATGTATTTCATTGATCCCAGAACACCTTTAAATCTAAGTATTAATACTACGTTGATGTACTTTTGAAATTGGAGAGCTACTTTTTACTAAAAGTACATCTCCCTTATATAATTAAGTATAATGCAGACCTGCTCAAAAACTTAGTATAATTAAAGAAGTCTTATGCCATAAATGATGATGATGAGAGCTGCTTATGTGAATGTCTATAGTGGTTTTCTCTACCAGTGTCACTGTATTAGACAACTGTTATCAAACTTAGCAATAATGATGCATTAATCTGCCAATCAAGTGTGGAAGCTGGCTATGTGTATAGGCATAGTAAACACATATCATCATCATCCTCATTATCATTTATTTATATAGTGTCACTAATAGCGCAGCGCTGTACAGAGAACCCATTCACATCAGTCCCTACCCTATTGGAGCTTACAGTCTAAATTCCCTAATATAGACACACACTCACACACAGACAGAGAGGGAGAGACTAGGGTCAATTTTGATAGCAGCCAATTAACCTAACAGTATGTTTTTTGGAGTGTGGGAGGAAACCACAGCACCCGGAGGAAACCCACGCAAACACAGGGAGAACATACAAACTTCACACAGATAAGGCCATTGTTGATATAAGTACTGGCTCTGCTTACCATTGTCCAGTCTAGTACATAACTGTATTAATGCTGTGAAATATTATTACTTTGAATGCCTTAAATATGCAAGAGCGCATTTGGGTAAGTTTATGCTAATAAAAGATATATGCACTTTTCTTGCCTACCCATACTATTTAATAACCACCAAAAATTAAGCAATATGTAAGCACTGCTTCCAGTTGAAATCAGTCTGCCTGTCTGTCTATCTATCTATCTATCTATCTATCTATCTATCTATCTATCTATCTATCTTTCTATCTATCTATCGGTCTGTCTATCTTTAAAACTGAAAGACATCCATTAAAAATACACAATGACAGCATATTTAGTGTGTAATTGATGCTAAAACACAATTCTCACTCTCCTAATATAGCTGATTTTTGACAATGAACTGCATTTTTCATGTGAAGCATTTGATGTCATAAAGATGTAAACCTCACAAAGCAATTCTGTCACTGGTCAGTTTGCTTGACAGACATCTGACTTTAAGGTACTAGCCAATGGAAACATGGTGACATGTAAATATGAAAGCACATTAGGACAAAATATGCAATAAGATAGAGGCAAAGGGTGATGGCTGCTGGGAATGTATTTCATTGATCCCAGAACACCTTTAAATCTAAGTATTAATACTACGTTGATGTACTTTTGAAATTGGAGAGCTACTTTTTACTAAAAGTACATCTCCCTTATATAATTAAGTATAATGCAGACCTGCTCAAAAACTTAGTATAATTAAAGAAGTCTTATGCCATAAATGATGATGATGAGAGCTGCTTATGTGAATGTCTATAGTGGTTTTCTCTACCAGTGTCACTGTATTAGACAACTGTTATCAAACTTAGCAATAATGATGCATTAATCTGCCAATCAAGTGTGGAAGCTGGCTATGTGTATAGGCATAGTAAACACATATCATCATCATCCTCATTATCATTTATTTATATAGTGTCACTAATAGCGCAGCGCTGTACAGAGAACCCATTCACATCAGTCCCTACCCTATTGGAGCTTACAGTCTAAATTCCCTAATATAGACACACACTCACACACAGACAGAGAGGGAGAGACTAGGGTCAATTTTGATAGCAGCCAATTAACCTAACAGTATGTTTTTTGGAGTGTGGGAGGAAACCACAGCACCCGGAGGAAACCCACGCAAACACAGGGAGAACATACAAACTTCACACAGATAAGGCCATTGTTGATATAAGTACTGGCTCTGCTTACCATTGTCCAGTCTAGTACATAACTGTATTAATGCTGTGAAATATTATTACTTTGAATGCCTTAAATATGCAAGAGCGCATTTGGGTAAGTTTATGCTAATAAAAGATATATGCACTTTTCTTGCCTACCCATACTATTTAATAACCACCAAAAATTAAGCAATATGTAAGCACTGCTTCCAGTTGAAATCAGTCTGTCTGTCTGTCTATCTATCTATCTATCTATCTATCTATCTATCTATCTATCTATCTATCTATCTATCTATCTATCTTTCTATCTATCTATCGGTCTGTCTATCTTTAAAACTGAAAGACATCCATTAAAAATACACAATGACAGCATATTTAGTGTGTAATTGATGCTAAAACACAATTCTCACTCTCCTAATATAGCTGATTTTTGACAATGAACTGCATTTTTCATGTGAAGCATTTGATGTCATAAAGATGTAAACCTCACAAAGCAATTCTGTCACTGGTCAGTTTGCTTGACAGACATCTGACTTTAAGGTACTAGCCAATGGAAACATGGTGACATGTAAATATGAAAGCACATTAGGACAAAATATGCAATAAGATAGAGGCAAAGGGTGATGGCTGCTGGGAATGTATTTCATTGATCCCAGAACACCTTTAAATCTAAGTATTAATACTACGTTGATGTACTTTTGAAATTGGAGAGCTACTTTTTACTAAAAGTACATCTCCCTTATATAATTAAGTATAATGCAGACCTGCTCAAAAACTTAGTATAATTAAAGAAGTCTTATGCCATAAATGATGATGATGAGAGCTGCTTATGTGAATGTCTATAGTGGTTTTCTCTACCAGTGTCACTGTATTAGACAACTGTTATCAAACTTAGCAATAATGATGCATTAATCTGCCAATCAAGTGTGGAAGCTGGCTATGTGTATAGGCATAGTAAACACATATCATCATCATCCTCATTATCATTTATTTATATAGTGTCACTAATAGCGCAGCGCTGTACAGAGAACCCATTCACATCAGTCCCTACCCTATTGGAGCTTACAGTCTAAATTCCCTAATATAGACACACACTCACACACAGACAGAGAGGGAGAGACTAGGGTCAATTTTGATAGCAGCCAATTAACCTAACAGTATGTTTTTTGGAGTGTGGGAGGAAACCACAGCACCCGGAGGAAACCCACGCAAACACAGGGAGAACATACAAACTTCACACAGATAAGGCCATTGTTGATATAAGTACTGGCTCTGCTTACCATTGTCCAGTCTAGTACATAACTGTATTAATGCTGTGAAATATTATTACTTTGAATGCCTTAAATATGCAAGAGCGCATTTGGGTAAGTTTATGCTAATAAAAGATATATGCACTTTTCTTGCCTACCCATACTATTTAATAACCACCAAAAATTAAGCAATATGTAAGCACTGCTTCCAGTTGAAATCAGTCTGTCTGTCTGTCTATCTATCTATCTATCTATCTATCTATCTATCTATCTATCTATCTTTCTATCTATCTATCGGTCTGTCTATCTTTAAAACTGAAAGACATCCATTAAAAATACACAATGACAGCATATTTAGTGTGTAATTGATGCTAAAACACAATTCTCACTCTCCTAATATAGCTGATTTTTGACAATGAACTGCATTTTTCATGTGAAGCATTTGATGTCATAAAGATGTAAACCTCACAAAGCAATTCTGTCACTGGTCAGTTTGCTTGACAGACATCTGACTTTAAGGTACTAGCCAATGGAAACATGGTGACATGTAAATATGAAAGCACATTAGGACAAAATATGCAATAAGATAGAGGCAAAGGGTGATGGCTGCTGGGAATGTATTTCATTGATCCCAGAACACCTTTAAATCTAAGTATTAATACTACGTTGATGTACTTTTGAAATTGGAGAGCTACTTTTTACTAAAAGTACATCTCCCTTATATAATTAAGTATAATGCAGACCTGCTCAAAAACTTAGTATAATTAAAGAAGTCTTATGCCATAAATGATGATGATGAGAGCTGCTTATGTGAATGTCTATAGTGGTTTTCTCTACCAGTGTCACTGTATTAGACAACTGTTATCAAACTTAGCAATAATGATGCATTAATCTGCCAATCAAGTGTGGAAGCTGGCTATGTGTATAGGCATAGTAAACACATATCATCATCATCCTCATTATCATTTATTTATATAGTGTCACTAATAGCGCAGCGCTGTACAGAGAACCCATTCACATCAGTCCCTACCCTATTGGAGCTTACAGTCTAAATTCCCTAATATAGACACACACTCACACACAGACAGAGAGGGAGAGACTAGGGTCAATTTTGATAGCAGCCAATTAACCTAACAGTATGTTTTTTGGAGTGTGGGAGGAAACCACAGCACCCGGAGGAAACCCACGCAAACACAGGGAGAACATACAAACTTCACACAGATAAGGCCATTGTTGATATAAGTACTGGCTCTGCTTACCATTGTCCAGTCTAGTACATAACTGTATTAATGCTGTGAAATATTATTACTTTGAATGCCTTAAATATGCAAGAGCGCATTTGGGTAAGTTTATGCTAATAAAAGATATATGCACTTTTCTTGCCTACCCATACTATTTAATAACCACCAAAAATTAAGCAATATGTAAGCACTGCTTCCAGTTGAAATCAGTCTGCCTGTCTGTCTATCTATCTATCTATCTATCTATCTATCTATCTATCTATCTATCTATCTTTCTATCTATCTATCGGTCTGTCTATCTTTAAAACTGAAAGACATCCATTAAAAATACACAATGACAGCATATTTAGTGTGTAATTGATGCTAAAACACAATTCTCACTCTCCTAATATAGCTGATTTTTGACAATGAACTGCATTTTTCATGTGAAGCATTTGATGTCATAAAGATGTAAACCTCACAAAGCAATTCTGTCACTGGTCAGTTTGCTTGACAGACATCTGACTTTAAGGTACTAGCCAATGGAAACATGGTGACATGTAAATATGAAAGCACATTAGGACAAAATATGCAATAAGATAGAGGCAAAGGGTGATGGCTGCTGGGAATGTATTTCATTGATCCCAGAACACCTTTAAATCTAAGTATTAATACTACGTTGATGTACTTTTGAAATTGGAGAGCTACTTTTTACTAAAAGTACATCTCCCTTATATAATTAAGTATAATGCAGACCTGCTCAAAAACTTAGTATAATTAAAGAAGTCTTATGCCATAAATGATGATGATGAGAGCTGCTTATGTGAATGTCTATAGTGGTTTTCTCTACCAGTGTCACTGTATTAGACAACTGTTATCAAACTTAGCAATAATGATGCATTAATCTGCCAATCAAGTGTGGAAGCTGGCTATGTGTATAGGCATAGTAAACACATATCATCATCATCCTCATTATCATTTATTTATATAGTGTCACTAATAGCGCAGCGCTGTACAGAGAACCCATTCACATCAGTCCCTACCCTATTGGAGCTTACAGTCTAAATTCCCTAATATAGACACACACTCACACACAGACAGAGAGGGAGAGACTAGGGTCAATTTTGATAGCAGCCAATTAACCTAACAGTATGTTTTTTGGAGTGTGGGAGGAAACCACAGCACCCGGAGGAAACCCACGCAAACACAGGGAGAACATACAAACTTCACACAGATAAGGCCATTGTTGATATAAGTACTGGCTCTGCTTACCATTGTCCAGTCTAGTACATAACTGTATTAATGCTGTGAAATATTATTACTTTGAATGCCTTAAATATGCAAGAGCGCATTTGGGTAAGTTTATGCTAATAAAAGATATATGCACTTTTCTTGCCTACCCATACTATTTAATAACCACCAAAAATTAAGCAATATGTAAGCACTGCTTCCAGTTGAAATCAGTCTGTCTGTCTGTCTATCTATCTATCTATCTATCTATCTATCTATCTATCTATCTATCTATCTATCTATCTATCTTTCTATCTATCTATCGGTCTGTCTATCTTTAAAACTGAAAGACATCCATTAAAAATACACAATGACAGCATATTTAGTGTGTAATTGATGCTAAAACACAATTCTCACTCTCCTAATATAGCTGATTTTTGACAATGAACTGCATTTTTCATGTGAAGCATTTGATGTCATAAAGATGTAAACCTCACAAAGCAATTCTGTCACTGGTCAGTTTGCTTGACAGACATCTGACTTTAAGGTACTAGCCAATGGAAACATGGTGACATGTAAATATGAAAGCACATTAGGACAAAATATGCAATAAGATAGAGGCAAAGGGTGATGGCTGCTGGGAATGTATTTCATTGATCCCAGAACACCTTTAAATCTAAGTATTAATACTACGTTGATGTACTTTTGAAATTGGAGAGCTACTTTTTACTAAAAGTACATCTCCCTTATATAATTAAGTATAATGCAGACCTGCTCAAAAACTTAGTATAATTAAAGAAGTCTTATGCCATAAATGATGATGATGAGAGCTGCTTATGTGAATGTCTATAGTGGTTTTCTCTACCAGTGTCACTGTATTAGACAACTGTTATCAAACTTAGCAATAATGATGCATTAATCTGCCAATCAAGTGTGGAAGCTGGCTATGTGTATAGGCATAGTAAACACATATCATCATCATCCTCATTATCATTTATTTATATAGTGTCACTAATAGCGCAGCGCTGTACAGAGAACCCATTCACATCAGTCCCTACCCTATTGGAGCTTACAGTCTAAATTCCCTAATATAGACACACACTCACACACAGACAGAGAGGGAGAGACTAGGGTCAATTTTGATAGCAGCCAATTAACCTAACAGTATGTTTTTTGGAGTGTGGGAGGAAACCACAGCACCCGGAGGAAACCCACGCAAACACAGGGAGAACATACAAACTTCACACAGATAAGGCCATTGTTGATATAAGTACTGGCTCTGCTTACCATTGTCCAGTCTAGTACATAACTGTATTAATGCTGTGAAATATTATTACTTTGAATGCCTTAAATATGCAAGAGCGCATTTGGGTAAGTTTATGCTAATAAAAGATATATGCACTTTTCTTGCCTACCCATACTATTTAATAACCACCAAAAATTAAGCAATATGTAAGCACTGCTTCCAGTTGAAATCAGTCTGTCTGTCTGTCTATCTATCTATCTATCTATCTATCTATCTATCTATCTATCTATCTATCTATCTATCTTTCTATCTATCTATCGGTCTGTCTATCTTTAAAACTGAAAGACATCCATTAAAAATACACAATGACAGCATATTTAGTGTGTAATTGATGCTAAAACACAATTCTCACTCTCCTAATATAGCTGATTTTTGACAATGAACTGCATTTTTCATGTGAAGCATTTGATGTCATAAAGATGTAAACCTCACAAAGCAATTCTGTCACTGGTCAGTTTGCTTGACAGACATCTGACTTTAAGGTACTAGCCAATGGAAACATGGTGACATGTAAATATGAAAGCACATTAGGACAAAATATGCAATAAGATAGAGGCAAAGGGTGATGGCTGCTGGGAATGTATTTCATTGATCCCAGAACACCTTTAAATCTAAGTATTAATACTACGTTGATGTACTTTTGAAATTGGAGAGCTACTTTTTACTAAAAGTACATCTCCCTTATATAATTAAGTATAATGCAGACCTGCTCAAAAACTTAGTATAATTAAAGAAGTCTTATGCCATAAATGATGATGATGAGAGCTGCTTATGTGAATGTCTATAGTGGTTTTCTCTACCAGTGTCACTGTATTAGACAACTGTTATCAAACTTAGCAATAATGATGCATTAATCTGCCAATCAAGTGTGGAAGCTGGCTATGTGTATAGGCATAGTAAACACATATCATCATCATCCTCATTATCATTTATTTATATAGTGTCACTAATAGCGCAGCGCTGTACAGAGAACCCATTCACATCAGTCCCTACCCTATTGGAGCTTACAGTCTAAATTCCCTAATATAGACACACACTCACACACAGACAGAGAGGGAGAGACTAGGGTCAATTTTGATAGCAGCCAATTAACCTAACAGTATGTTTTTTGGAGTGTGGGAGGAAACCACAGCACCCGGAGGAAACCCACGCAAACACAGGGAGAACATACAAACTTCACACAGATAAGGCCATTGTTGATATAAGTACTGGCTCTGCTTACCATTGTCCAGTCTAGTACATAACTGTATTAATGCTGTGAAATATTATTACTTTGAATGCCTTAAATATGCAAGAGCGCATTTGGGTAAGTTTATGCTAATAAAAGATATATGCACTTTTCTTGCCTACCCATACTATTTAATAACCACCAAAAATTAAGCAATATGTAAGCACTGCTTCCAGTTGAAATCAGTCTGTCTGTCTGTCTATCTATCTATCTATCTATCTATCTATCTATCTATCTATCTATCTATCTATCTATCTATCTTTCTATCTATCTATCGGTCTGTCTATCTTTAAAACTGAAAGACATCCATTAAAAATACACAATGACAGCATATTTAGTGTGTAATTGATGCTAAAACACAATTCTCACTCTCCTAATATAGCTGATTTTTGACAATGAACTGCATTTTTCATGTGAAGCATTTGATGTCATAAAGATGTAAACCTCACAAAGCAATTCTGTCACTGGTCAGTTTGCTTGACAGACATCTGACTTTAAGGTACTAGCCAATGGAAACATGGTGACATGTAAATATGAAAGCACATTAGGACAAAATATGCAATAAGATAGAGGCAAAGGGTGATGGCTGCTGGGAATGTATTTCATTGATCCCAGAACACCTTTAAATCTAAGTATTAATACTACGTTGATGTACTTTTGAAATTGGAGAGCTACTTTTTACTAAAAGTACATCTCCCTTATATAATTAAGTATAATGCAGACCTGCTCAAAAACTTAGTATAATTAAAGAAGTCTTATGCCATAAATGATGATGATGAGAGCTGCTTATGTGAATGTCTATAGTGGTTTTCTCTACCAGTGTCACTGTATTAGACAACTGTTATCAAACTTAGCAATAATGATGCATTAATCTGCCAATCAAGTGTGGAAGCTGGCTATGTGTATAGGCATAGTAAACACATATCATCATCATCCTCATTATCATTTATTTATATAGTGTCACTAATAGCGCAGCGCTGTACAGAGAACCCATTCACATCAGTCCCTACCCTATTGGAGCTTACAGTCTAAATTCCCTAATATAGACACACACTCACACACAGACAGAGAGGGAGAGACTAGGGTCAATTTTGATAGCAGCCAATTAACCTAACAGTATGTTTTTTGGAGTGTGGGAGGAAACCACAGCACCCGGAGGAAACCCACGCAAACACAGGGAGAACATACAAACTTCACACAGATAAGGCCATTGTTGATATAAGTACTGGCTCTGCTTACCATTGTCCAGTCTAGTACATAACTGTATTAATGCTGTGAAATATTATTACTTTGAATGCCTTAAATATGCAAGAGCGCATTTGGGTAAGTTTATGCTAATAAAAGATATATGCACTTTTCTTGCCTACCCATACTATTTAATAACCACCAAAAATTAAGCAATATGTAAGCACTGCTTCCAGTTGAAATCAGTCTGTCTGTCTGTCTATCTATCTATCTATCTATCTATCTATCTATCTATCTATCTATCTATCTTTCTATCTATCTATCGGTCTGTCTATCTTTAAAACTGAAAGACATCCATTAAAAATACACAATGACAGCATATTTAGTGTGTAATTGATGCTAAAACACAATTCTCACTCTCCTAATATAGCTGATTTTTGACA
The DNA here is from genome assembly GCF_038048845.1 of Mixophyes fleayi. Lineage (NCBI taxonomy): Eukaryota > Metazoa > Chordata > Amphibia > Anura > Limnodynastidae > Mixophyes > Mixophyes fleayi. Next base: position 6,077 of record NW_027446341.1, on the reverse strand, counting down.
ATGAACTGCATTTTTCATGTGAAGCATTTGATGTCATAAAGATGTAAACCTCACAAAGCAATTCTGTCACTGGTCAGTTTGCTTGACAGACATCTGACTTTAAGGTACTAGCCAATGGAAACATGGTGACATGTAAATATGAAAGCACATTAGGACAAAATATGCAATAAGATAGAGGCAAAGGGTGATGGCTGCTGGGAATGTATTTCATTGATCCCAGAACACCTTTAAATCTAAGTATTAATACTACGTTGATGTACTTTTGAAATTGGAGAGCTACTTTTTACTAAAAGTACATCTCCCTTATATAATTAAGTATAATGCAGACCTGCTCAAAAACTTAGTATAATTAAAGAAGTCTTATGCCATAAATGATGATGATGAGAGCTGCTTATGTGAATGTCTATAGTGGTTTTCTCTACCAGTGTCACTGTATTAGACAACTGTTATCAAACTTAGCAATAATGATGCATTAATCTGCCAATCAAGTGTGGAAGCTGGCTATGTGTATAGGCATAGTAAACACATATCATCATCATCCTCATTATCATTTATTTATATAGTGTCACTAATAGCGCAGCGCTGTACAGAGAACCCATTCACATCAGTCCCTACCCTATTGGAGCTTACAGTCTAAATTCCCTAATATAGACACACACTCACACACAGACAGAGAGGGAGAGACTAGGGTCAATTTTGATAGCAGCCAATTAACCTAACAGTATGTTTTTTGGAGTGTGGGAGGAAACCACAGCACCCGGAGGAAACCCACGCAAACACAGGGAGAACATACAAACTTCACACAGATAAGGCCATTGTTGATATAAGTACTGGCTCTGCTTACCATTGTCCAGTCTAGTACATAACTGTATTAATGCTGTGAAATATTATTACTTTGAATGCCTTAAATATGCAAGAGCGCATTTGGGTAAGTTTATGCTAATAAAAGATATATGCACTTTTCTTGCCTACCCATACTATTTAATAACCACCAAAAATTAAGCAATATGTAAGCACTGCTTCCAGTTGAAATCAGTCTGTCTGTCTGTCTATCTATCTATCTATCTATCTATCTATCTATCTATCTATCTATCTATCTATCTATCTTTCTATCTATCTATCGGTCTGTCTATCTTTAAAACTGAAAGACATCCATTAAAAATACACAATGACAGCATATTTAGTGTGTAATTGATGCTAAAACACAATTCTCACTCTCCTAATATAGCTGATTTTTGACAATGAACTGCATTTTTCATGTGAAGCATTTGATGTCATAAAGATGTAAACCTCACAAAGCAATTCTGTCACTGGTCAGTTTGCTTGACAGACATCTGACTTTAAGGTACTAGCCAATGGAAACATGGTGACATGTAAATATGAAAGCACATTAGGACAAAATATGCAATAAGATAGAGGCAAAGGGTGATGGCTGCTGGGAATGTATTTCATTGATCCCAGAACACCTTTAAATCTAAGTATTAATACTACGTTGATGTACTTTTGAAATTGGAGAGCTACTTTTTACTAAAAGTACATCTCCCTTATATAATTAAGTATAATGCAGACCTGCTCAAAAACTTAGTATAATTAAAGAAGTCTTATGCCATAAATGATGATGATGAGAGCTGCTTATGTGAATGTCTATAGTGGTTTTCTCTACCAGTGTCACTGTATTAGACAACTGTTATCAAACTTAGCAATAATGATGCATTAATCTGCCAATCAAGTGTGGAAGCTGGCTATGTGTATAGGCATAGTAAACACATATCATCATCATCCTCATTATCATTTATTTATATAGTGTCACTAATAGCGCAGCGCTGTACAGAGAACCCATTCACATCAGTCCCTACCCTATTGGAGCTTACAGTCTAAATTCCCTAATATAGACACACACTCACACACAGACAGAGAGGGAGAGACTAGGGTCAATTTTGATAGCAGCCAATTAACCTAACAGTATGTTTTTTGGAGTGTGGGAGGAAACCACAGCACCCGGAGGAAACCCACGCAAACACAGGGAGAACATACAAACTTCACACAGATAAGGCCATTGTTGATATAAGTACTGGCTCTGCTTACCATTGTCCAGTCTAGTACATAACTGTATTAATGCTGTGAAATATTATTACTTTGAATGCCTTAAATATGCAAGAGCGCATTTGGGTAAGTTTATGCTAATAAAAGATATATGCACTTTTCTTGCCTACCCATACTATTTAATAACCACCAAAAATTAAGCAATATGTAAGCACTGCTTCCAGTTGAAATCAGTCTGTCTGTCTGTCTATCTATCTATCTATCTATCTATCTATCTATCTATCTATCTATCTATCTATCTTTCTATCTATCTATCGGTCTGTCTATCTTTAAAACTGAAAGACATCCATTAAAAATACACAATGACAGCATATTTAGTGTGTAATTGATGCTAAAACACAATTCTCACTCTCCTAATATAGCTGATTTTTGACAATGAACTGCATTTTTCATGTGAAGCATTTGATGTCATAAAGATGTAAACCTCACAAAGCAATTCTGTCACTGGTCAGTTTGCTTGACAGACATCTGACTTTAAGGTACTAGCCAATGGAAACATGGTGACATGTAAATATGAAAGCACATTAGGACAAAATATGCAATAAGATAGAGGCAAAGGGTGATGGCTGCTGGGAATGTATTTCATTGATCCCAGAACACCTTTAAATCTAAGTATTAATACTACGTTGATGTACTTTTGAAATTGGAGAGCTACTTTTTACTAAAAGTACATCTCCCTTATATAATTAAGTATAATGCAGACCTGCTCAAAAACTTAGTATAATTAAAGAAGTCTTATGCCATAAATGATGATGATGAGAGCTGCTTATGTGAATGTCTATAGTGGTTTTCTCTACCAGTGTCACTGTATTAGACAACTGTTATCAAACTTAGCAATAATGATGCATTAATCTGCCAATCAAGTGTGGAAGCTGGCTATGTGTATAGGCATAGTAAACACATATCATCATCATCCTCATTATCATTTATTTATATAGTGTCACTAATAGCGCAGCGCTGTACAGAGAACCCATTCACATCAGTCCCTACCCTATTGGAGCTTACAGTCTAAATTCCCTAATATAGACACACACTCACACACAGACAGAGAGGGAGAGACTAGGGTCAATTTTGATAGCAGCCAATTAACCTAACAGTATGTTTTTTGGAGTGTGGGAGGAAACCACAGCACCCGGAGGAAACCCACGCAAACACAGGGAGAACATACAAACTTCACACAGATAAGGCCATTGTTGATATAAGTACTGGCTCTGCTTACCATTGTCCAGTCTAGTACATAACTGTATTAATGCTGTGAAATATTATTACTTTGAATGCCTTAAATATGCAAGAGCGCATTTGGGTAAGTTTATGCTAATAAAAGATATATGCACTTTTCTTGCCTACCCATACTATTTAATAACCACCAAAAATTAAGCAATATGTAAGCACTGCTTCCAGTTGAAATCAGTCTGTCTGTCTGTCTATCTATCTATCTATCTATCTATCTATCTATCTTTCTATCTATCTATCGGTCTGTCTATCTTTAAAACTGAAAGACATCCATTAAAAATACACAATGACAGCATATTTAGTGTGTAATTGATGCTAAAACACAATTCTCACTCTCCTAATATAGCTGATTTTTGACAATGAACTGCATTTTTCATGTGAAGCATTTGATGTCATAAAGATGTAAACCTCACAAAGCAATTCTGTCACTGGTCAGTTTGCTTGACAGACATCTGACTTTAAGGTACTAGCCAATGGAAACATGGTGACATGTAAATATGAAAGCACATTAGGACAAAATATGCAATAAGATAGAGGCAAAGGGTGATGGCTGCTGGGAATGTATTTCATTGATCCCAGAACACCTTTAAATCTAAGTATTAATACTACGTTGATGTACTTTTGAAATTGGAGAGCTACTTTTTACTAAAAGTACATCTCCCTTATATAATTAAGTATAATGCAGACCTGCTCAAAAACTTAGTATAATTAAAGAAGTCTTATGCCATAAATGATGATGATGAGAGCTGCTTATGTGAATGTCTATAGTGGTTTTCTCTACCAGTGTCACTGTATTAGACAACTGTTATCAAACTTAGCAATAATGATGCATTAATCTGCCAATCAAGTGTGGAAGCTGGCTATGTGTATAGGCATAGTAAACACATATCATCATCATCCTCATTATCATTTATTTATATAGTGTCACTAATAGCGCAGCGCTGTACAGAGAACCCATTCACATCAGTCCCTACCCTATTGGAGCTTACAGTCTAAATTCCCTAATATAGACACACACTCACACACAGACAGAGAGGGAGAGACTAGGGTCAATTTTGATAGCAGCCAATTAACCTAACAGTATGTTTTTTGGAGTGTGGGAGGAAACCACAGCACCCGGAGGAAACCCACGCAAACACAGGGAGAACATACAAACTTCACACAGATAAGGCCATTGTTGATATAAGTACTGGCTCTGCTTACCATTGTCCAGTCTAGTACATAACTGTATTAATGCTGTGAAATATTATTACTTTGAATGCCTTAAATATGCAAGAGCGCATTTGGGTAAGTTTATGCTAATAAAAGATATATGCACTTTTCTTGCCTACCCATACTATTTAATAACCACCAAAAATTAAGCAATATGTAAGCACTGCTTCCAGTTGAAATCAGTCTGTCTGTCTGTCTATCTATCTATCTATCTATCTATCTATCTATCTATCTATCTATCTATCTATCTATCTTTCTATCTATCTATCGGTCTGTCTATCTTTAAAACTGAAAGACATCCATTAAAAATACACAATGACAGCATATTTAGTGTGTAATTGATGCTAAAACACAATTCTCACTCTCCTAATATAGCTGATTTTTGACAATGAACTGCATTTTTCATGTGAAGCATTTGATGTCATAAAGATGTAAACCTCACAAAGCAATTCTGTCACTGGTCAGTTTGCTTGACAGACATCTGACTTTAAGGTACTAGCCAATGGAAACATGGTGACATGTAAATATGAAAGCACATTAGGACAAAATATGCAATAAGATAGAGGCAAAGGGTGATGGCTGCTGGGAATGTATTTCATTGATCCCAGAACACCTTTAAATCTAAGTATTAATACTACGTTGATGTACTTTTGAAATTGGAGAGCTACTTTTTACTAAAAGTACATCTCCCTTATATAATTAAGTATAATGCAGACCTGCTCAAAAACTTAGTATAATTAAAGAAGTCTTATGCCATAAATGATGATGATGAGAGCTGCTTATGTGAATGTCTATAGTGGTTTTCTCTACCAGTGTCACTGTATTAGACAACTGTTATCAAACTTAGCAATAATGATGCATTAATCTGCCAATCAAGTGTGGAAGCTGGCTATGTGTATAGGCATAGTAAACACATATCATCATCATCCTCATTATCATTTATTTATATAGTGTCACTAATAGCGCAGCGCTGTACAGAGAACCCATTCACATCAGTCCCTACCCTATTGGAGCTTACAGTCTAAATTCCCTAATATAGACACACACTCACACACAGACAGAGAGGGAGAGACTAGGGTCAATTTTGATAGCAGCCAATTAACCTAACAGTATGTTTTTTGGAGTGTGGGAGGAAACCACAGCACCCGGAGGAAACCCACGCAAACACAGGGAGAACATACAAACTTCACACAGATAAGGCCATTGTTGATATAAGTACTGGCTCTGCTTACCATTGTCCAGTCTAGTACATAACTGTATTAATGCTGTGAAATATTATTACTTTGAATGCCTTAAATATGCAAGAGCGCATTTGGGTAAGTTTATGCTAATAAAAGATATATGCACTTTTCTTGCCTACCCATACTATTTAATAACCACCAAAAATTAAGCAATATGTAAGCACTGCTTCCAGTTGAAATCAGTCTGTCTGTCTGTCTATCTATCTATCTATCTATCTATCTATCTATCTATCTATCTATCTATCTATCTTTCTATCTATCTATCGGTCTGTCTATCTTTAAAACTGA
>NW_027446340.1:0-63224 GCF_038048845.1 Mixophyes fleayi | reverse complement strand
TGGTCTATTTTGCATTGTCTTTCCGTCTATCTAGCTCTGTCTTTTTGTCTATCTTGCTCTGTCTTTCCATCTATCCTTGCATTGTCTTTCCCATCTATCTTGCATTGTCTTTCCATCTATCTTGCACTGTCTTTCCGTCTATCTTAGCACTGTCTTTCCGTCTATCTTGCACTGTCTTATCATTTAATTTGCTTATTTTTTTCTGTCTATCTTGCACTGTCTTTCCGTCTATCTTGCTTTGTCTTTCCATTATTCATGCTCTTTCTATGTTACTCTGTCTATCTTGCTCTGTTTTTCCAACTATCATGCTCTTTCTATCTTACTTTGTCTATCTTGCTTTGTCTTTCCGTCTATCTTAAATTGTCTTTCCGTCTATCTTGCATTGTCTTTCCGTCGATCTTTCTTTGTCTTTCCGTCTATCTTGCACTGTCTTTCCGACTATCTTGCACTGTCTTATCATTTATTTTTGCTCAGTTTTTATGTCTATCTTGCTCTGTCTTTCCGTCTATCTTGCTTTGTCTTTCCATTATTCATGCTCGTTTCTATGCTACCCTGTCTATCTTGCTCTGTTTTTCCAACTATCATGCTCTTTCTATCTTACTTTGTCTATCTTGCATTGTCTTTCCGTCTATCTTGTACTGTCTTTCCGACTATCATGCTCTTTCTTTCTTACTTTGTCTATCTTGCATTATCTTTCCGTCTATCTTGCATTGTCTTTCTGTCTATCTTGCTTTCTCTTTTTTACTTTGTCTAGCTTCCTCTATCTTTTCCTCTATCTTGTAATGTCTTTCCGTCTGTCTTGCTGTGTCTTTTTATCTATCTTGCACTGTCTTTCCGTCTATCTTGCACTATCTTTCCGACTATCTTGCACTGTGTTATTATTTATTTTGCTCAGTTTTTCTGTCTATCTTGCACTGTCTTTCCGTCTATCTTGCTTTGTCTTTCCATTATTCATGCTCTTTCTATGTTACCCTGTCTATCTTGCTCTGTTTTTCCAACTATCATGCTCTTTCTATCTTACTTTGTCTATCTTGCATTGTCTTTCCGTCTATCTTGCATTGTCTTTCCGTCTATCTTACATTGTCTTTCCGTCTATCTTGTATTGTCTTTCCGTCTATCTTGTTTTCTCTTTTTTACTACTTCTATCTACCTCTATCTTTACGTCTATCTTGTAATGTCTTTTTGTCTATCTTGCTGTGTCTTTTTGTCTATCTTGCTCTGTCTTTCCGTCTATTTTTCATTGTCTTTCCGTCTATCTTGCATTGTCTTTCCATCTATCTTGCACTGTCTTTCCGTTTATTTTGCATTGTCTTTCCGTCTATCTTGCATTGTCTTTCCGTCTATCTTGCACTGTCTTTCCGTCTATCTTGCATTGTCTTTCCGTCTATCTTGCTTTCTCTTTTTTACTTTGTCTATCTTCCTCTATCTTTTCCTCTATCTTGTAATGTCTTTCCGTCTGTCTTGCTGTGTCTTTTTATCTATCTTGCTCTGTCTTTCCGTCTATCTTGCATTGTCTTTCAGTCTATCTTGCACTGTCTTTCCGTCTATCTTGCACTGTCTTTCCGTCTATCTTGCTTTGTCTTTCCATTATTCATGCTCTTTCTATGTTACCCTGTCTATCTTGCTCTGTTTTTCCAACTATCATGCTCTTTCTATCTTACTTTGTCTATCTTGCATTGTCTTTCCGTCTATCTTGCATTGTCTTTCCGTCTATCTTACATTGTCTTTCCGTCTATCTTGTATTGTCTTTCCGTATATCTTGCTTTCTCTTTTTTACTACTTCTATCTACCTCTATATTTACGTCTATCTTGTAATGTCTTTCTGTCTATCTTGCTGTGTCTTTTTGTCTATCTTGCTCTGTCTTTCCGTCTATTTTTCATTGTCTTTCCGTCTATCTTGCATTGTCTTTCCGTCTATCTTGCACTGTCTTTCCGTCTATTTTGCATTGTCTTTCCGTCTATCTTGCATTGTCTTTCCGTCTATCTAGCTCTGTCTTTTTGTCTATCTTACTCTGTCTTTCTGTCTATCTTGCATTCTCTTTCCATCTATCTTGCTTTCTCTTTACATTATTCATGCTCTTTCTATGTTACCCTGTCTATCTTGTTCTGTTTTTCCAACTATCATGCTCTTCCTATCTTTGTCTATTTTGCCCTGTCATTCCTTCTATCTTGTATTGTCTTTCCGTTTATCTAGCTCTGTCTTTTTGTCTATCTTGCTCTATCTTTCCGTCTATCTTGCATTGTCTTTTCGTTTATCTTGCACTTTCTTTCCGTCTATTTTGCTTTCTCTTTTTTACTTTGTCTAGCTTCCTCTATCTTTACGTATATCTTGTAATGTATTTCCGTCTATCTTGCTTTGTCTTTCCGTCTATCTTGCTTTTTCTTTTTACTATGTCTATCTACCTCTATCTTTTTGTCTATCTTGTATTGTCTTTCCGTCTATCTTGCTGAGTCTTTTTATCTATCTTGCTCTGTCTTTCCGTCTATCTTCCACTGTCTTTCCGTCTATCTTGCACTGTCTTTCCGTCTATCTTGCTTTGTCTTTCTATTATTCAAGCTCTTTCTATGTTACCCAGTCTATCTTGCTCTGTTTTTCCAACTATCATGCTCTTTCTATGTTACTTTGTCTATTTTGCTCTGTAATTCCGTCTATCTTGCATTATCTTTTCGTCTATCTAGCTCTGTCTTTCCGTCTATCTTGCATTGTCTTTCCGTCTATCTTGCTCTGTCTTTTTGTCTATCTTGCTCTGTCTTTCCATCTATCTTGCATTGTCTTTCCGTCTATCTTGCATTGTCTTTTCATATATCTTGCACTGTCTTTCCGTCTATCTTGCACTGTCTTTCCGTCTATCTTGCACTGTCTTATCATTTAATTTGCTTATTTTTTCTGTCTATCTTGCACTGTCTTTCCGTCTATCTTGCTTTGTCTTTCCATTATTCATGCTCTTTCTATGTTACTCTGTCTATCTTGCTCTGTTTTTCCAACTATCATGCTCTTTCTATCTTACTTTGTCTATCTTGCTTTGTCTTTCCGTCTATCTTAAATTGTCTTTCCGTCTATCTTGCATTGTCTTTCCGTCTATCTTGCTTTGTCTTTCCGTCTATCTTGCACTTTCTTTCCGACTATCTTGTATTGTCTCTCCGTATATCTTGCTTTCTCTTTTTTACTACTTCTATCTACCTCTATATTTACGTCTATCTTGTAATGTCTTTCTGTCTATCTTGCTGTGTCTTTTTGTCTATCTTGCTCTGTCTTTCCGTCTATTTTTCATTGTCTTTCCGTCTATCTTGCATTGTCTTTCCGTCTATCGTGCACTGTCTTTCCGTCTTTTTTGCATTGTCTTTCGGTCTATTTTGCATTGTCTTTCCGTCTATCTAGCTCTGTCTTTTTGTCTATCTTACTCTGTCTTTCTGTCTATCTTGCATTGTCATTCCGTCTATCTTGCATTGTCTTTCAGTCTATCTTGCACTGTCTTTCCGTCTATCTTGCACTGTCTTTCCGTCTATCTTGCTTTGTCTTTCCATTATTCATGCTCTTTCTATGTTACCCTGTCTATCTTGCTCTGTTTTTCCAACTATCATGCTCTTTCTATCTTACTTTGTCTATCTTGCATTGTCTTTCCGTCTATCTTGCATTGTCTTTCCGTCTATCTTACATTGTCTTTCCGTCTATCTTGTATTGTCTTTCCGTATATCTTGCTTTCTCTTTTTTACTACTTCTATCTACCTCTATATTTACGTCTATCTTGTAATGTCTTTCTGTCTATCTTGCTGTGTCTTTTTGTCTATCTTGCTCTGTCTTTCCGTCTATTTTTTCATTGTCTTTCCGTCTATCTTGCATTGTCTTTCCGTCTATCTTGCACTGTCTTTCCGTCTATTTTGCATTGTCTTTCCGTCTATCTTGCATTATGTTTCCGTCTATCTAGCTCTGTCTTTTTGTCTATCTTACTCTGTCTTTCTGTCTATCTTGCATTGTCTTTCCATCTATCTTGCTTTGTCTTTACATTATTCATGCTCTTTCTATGTTACCCTGTCTATCTTGTTCTGTTTTTCCAACTATCATGCTCTTCCTATCTTTGTCTATTTTGCCCTGTCATTCCTTCTATCTTGTATTGTCTTTCCGTCTATCTAGCTCTGTCTTTTTGTCTATGTTGCTCTATCTTTCCGTCTATCTTGCATTGTCTTTCCGTTTATCTTGCACTTTCTTTCCGTCTATTTTGCTTTCTCTTTTTTACTTTGTCTAGCTTCCTCTATCTTTACGTCTATCTTGTAATGTCTTTCCGTCTATCTTGCTTTGTCTTTCCGTCTATCTTGCATTGTCTTTCCGTCTATCTTGCTTTCTCTTTTTACTATGTCTATCTACCTCTATCTTTTTGTCTATCTTGTATTGTCTTTCCGTCTATCTTGCTGAGTCTTTTTATCTATCTTGCTCTGTCTTTCCGTCTATCTTCCACCGTCTTTCCGTCTATCTTGCATTGTCTTTCCATCTATCATGCTTTGTCTTTCTATCTATCTTGCACTGTCTTTCCGTCTATCTTGCACTGTCTTTCCGTCTATCTTGCATTGTCTTTCCGTCTATCTTGCATTGGTCTTTCCATCTATCTTGCACTGTCTTTCCGTCTATCTTGCACTGTCTTTCCGTCTATCTTGCACTGTCTTATCATTTAATTTGCTTATTTTTTCTGTCTATCTTGCACTGTCTTTCCGTCTATCTTGCTTTGTCTTTCCATTATTCATGCTCTTTCTATGTTACTCTGTCTATCTTGCTCTGTTTTTCCAACTATCATGCTCTTTCTATCTTACTTTGTCTATCTTGCTTTGTCTTTCCGTCTATCTTAAATTGTCTTTCCGTCTATCTTGCATTTTCTTTCCGTCTATCTTGTATTGTCTTTCCGTATATCTTGCTTTCTCTTTTTTACTATGTCTATCTACCTCTATCTTTACGTTTATCTTGTAATGTCTTTCTGTCTATCTTGCTGTGTCTTTTTGTCTATCTTGCTCTGTCTTTCCGTCTATTTTGCTTTGTCTTTCCGTCTATCTTGCATTGTCTTTCCGTCTATCTTGCTTTCTCTTTTTACTATGTCTATCTACCTCTATCTTTACGTTTATCTTGTAATGTCTTTCTGTCTATCTTGCTGTGTCTTTTTTGTCTATCTTGCTCTGTCTTTCCGTCTATTTTGCATTTTCTTTCCGTCTATCTTGCATTGTCTTTCCGTCTATCTTGCACTGTCTTTCCGTCTATCTTGCACTGTCTTTCCGTCTATCTTGCACTTTCTTATCCTTTATTTTTGCTCAGTTTTTCTGTAAATCTTGCACTGTCTTTCCGTCTATCTTGCTTTGTCTTTCCATTATTCATGCTCTTTCTATGTTACCCTGTCTATCTTGCTCTCTTTCTTCAACTATCATGCTCTTTCTATCTTACTTTGTCTATTCTGCTTTGTAATACCGTCTACCTAGCTCTGTCTTTCCATCTATCTTGCTCTGTCTTTCCGTCTATCTTGCACTGTCTTATTATTTATTTTGCTCAGTTTTTCAGTCTATCTTGCTTTGTCTTTCCATTATTCATGCTCTTTCTGTGTTACCCTGTCTGTCTTGCTCTGTTTTTCCAACTATCATGCTCTTTCTATCTTACTTTGTCTATCTTGCATTGTCTTACCGTCTATCTTGCACTGTCTTTCCGTCTATCTTGCATTGTCTTTCCGTCTATCTTGCTTTCTCTTTTTTACTTTGTCTATCTTCCTCTATTTTTTCCTCTATCTTGTAATGTCTTTCGTCTGTCTTGCTGTGTCTTTTTATCAATCTTGCATTGTCTTTCCGTCTATCTTGCATTGTCTTTCAGTCTATCTTGCACTGTCTTTCCGTCTATCTTGCACTATCTTTCCGACTATCTTGCTTTGTCTTTCCATTATTCATGCTTTTTCTATGTTACCCTGTCTATCTTGCTCTGTTTTTCCAACTATCATGCTCTTTCTATCTTACTTTGTCTATCTTGCATTGTCTTTCCGTCTATCTTGCATTGTCTTTCCGTCTATCTTACATTGTCTTTCCGTCTATCTTGTATTGTCTTTCTGTCTATCTTGTTTTCTGTTTTTTACTACTTCTATCTACCTCTATATTTACGTCTATCTTATAATGTCTTTTTGTCTATCTTGCTGTGTCTTTTTGTCTATCTTGCTCTGTCTTTCCGTCTATTTTTCATTGTCTTTCCGTCTATTTTGCATTGCCTTTCCGTCTATCTTGCATTGTCTTTCCGTCTATCTTGCATTGTCTTTCTGTCTATCTTGCACTGTCTTTCCGACTATCATGCTCTTTCTTTCTTACTTTGTCTATCTTGCATTGTCTTTCCGTCTATCTTGCACTGTCTTTCCGTCTATCTTGTATTGTCTTTCCGTCTATCTTGCTTTCTCTTTTTTACTTTGTCTATCTTCCTCTATCTTACCCTCTATCTTGTAATGTCTTTCCGTCTGTCTTGCTGTGTCTTTTTATCTATCTTGCTCTGTCTTTCCGTCTATCTTGCATTGTCTTTCCGTCTATCTTGCACTGTCTTTCCGTCTATTTTGCATTGTCTTTCCGTCTATCTTGCATTGTCTTTCCGTCTATCTAGCTCTGTCTTTTTGTCCATCTTGCTCTATCTTTCCGTCTATCTTGCATTGTCTTTCCGTTTATCTTGCACTTTCTTTCCGTCTATTTTGCTTTCTCTTTTTTACTTTGTCTAGCTTCCTCTATCTTTACGTCTATCTTGTAATGTGTTTCCGTCTATCTTGCATTGTCTCTCCGTCTATCTTGCTTTCTCTTTTTTACTTTGTCTATCTTCCTCTATCTTTTCCTCTATCTTGTAATGTCTTTCCGTCTGTCTTGCTGTGTCTTTTTATCTATCTTGCTCTGTATTTCCGTCTATCTAGCATTGTCTTTCCGTCTATCTTGCATTGTCTTTCAGTCTATCTTGCACTTTCTTTCCGTCTATCTTGCACTATCTTTCCGAATATCTTGCTCTGTCTTTTCATTTATTTTGCTCAGTTTTTCTGTCTATCGTGAACTGTCTTTCCGTCTATCTTGCTTTGTCTTTCCATTATTCATGCTCTTTCTATGTTACCCTGTCTATCTTGCTCTGTTTTTCCAACTATCATGCTCTTTCTATCTTACTTTGTCTATCTTGCATTGTCTTTCCGTCTATCTTGCATTGTCTTTCCGTCTATCTTACATAGTCTTTCCGTCTATCTTGTATTGTCTTTCCGTCTATCTTGCTTTCTCTTTTTTACTTTGTCTATCTTCCTCTATTATTTCCTCTATCTTGTAATGTCTTTCGTCTGTCTTGCTGTGTCTTTTTATCAATCTTGCATTGTCTTTCCGTCTATCTTGCATTGTCTTTCAGTCTATCTTGCACTGTCTTTCCGTCTATCTTGCACTATCTTTCCGACTATCTTGCTTTGTCTTTCCATTATTCATGCTTTTTCTATGTTACCCTGTCTATCTTGCTCTGTTTTTCCAACTATCATGCTCTTTCTATCTTACTTTGTCTATCTTGCATTGTCTTTCCGTCTATCTTGCATTGTCTTTCCGTCTATCTTACATTGTCTTTCCGTCTATCTTGTATTGTCTTTCCGTCTATCTTGTTTTCTCTTTTTTACTACTTCTATCTACCTCTATATTTACGTCTATCTTATAATGTCTTTTTGTCTATCTTGCTGTGTCTTTTTGTCTATCTTGCTCTGTCTTTCCGTCTATTTTTCATTGTCTTTCCGTCTATTTTGCATTGCCTTTCCGTCTATCTTGCATTGTCTTTCCGTCTATCTTGCATTGTCTTTCCGTCTATCTTGCACTGTCTTTCCGACTATCATGCTCTTTCTTTCTTACTTTGTCTATCTTGCATTGTCTTTCCGTCTATCTTGCACTGTCTTTCCGTCTATCTTGTATTGTCTTTCCGTCTATCTTGCTTTCTCTTTTTTACTTTGTCTATCTTCCTCTATTTTTTCCTCTATCTTGTAATGTCTTTCGTCTGTCTTGCTGTGTCTTTTTATCAATCTTGCATTGTCTTTCCGTCTATCTTGCATTGTCTTTCAGTCTATCTTGCACTGTCTTTCCGTCTATCTTGCACTATCTTTCCGACTATCTTGCACTGTCTTATCATTTATTTTGCTCAGTTTTTCTGTCTATCTTGCACTGTCTTTCCGTCTGTCTTGCTTTGTCTTTCCATTATTCATGCTATTTCTATGTTACCCTGTCTATCTTGCTCTGTTTTTCCAACTATCATGCTCTTTCTATCTTACTTTGTCTATCTTGCATTGTCTTTCCGTCTATCTTGCACTGTCTTTCCGTCTATCTTGCATTGTCTTTCCGTCTATCTTGCTTTCTCTTTTTTACTTTGTCTATCTTCCTCTATTTTTTCCTCTATCTTGTAATGTCTTTCGTCTGTCTTGCTGTGTCTTTTTATCAATCTTGCATTGTCTTTCCGTCTATCTTGCATTGTCTTTCAGTCTATCTTGCACTGTCTTTCCGTCTATCTTGCACTATCTTTCCGACTATCTTGCTTTGTCTTTCCATTATTCATGCTTTTTCTATGTTACCCTGTCTATCTTGCTCTGTTTTTCCAACTATCATGCTCTTTCTATCTTACTTTGTCTATCTTGCATTGTCTTTCCGTCTATCTTGCATTGTCTTTCCGTCTATCTTACATTGTCTTTCCGTCTATCTTGTATTGTCTTTCCGTCTATCTTGTTTTCTCTTTTTTACTACTTCTATCTACCTCTATATTTACGTCTATCTTATAATGTCTTTTTGTCTATCTTGCTGTGTCTTTTTGTCTATCTTGCTCTGTCTCTCCGTCTATTTTTCATTGTCTTTCCGTCTATTTTGCATTGCCTTTCCGTCTATCTTGCATTGTCTTTCCGTCTATCTTGCATTGTCTTTCCGTCTATCTTGCACTGTCTTTCCGACTATCATGCTCTTTCTTTCTTACTTTGTCTATCTTGCATTGTCTTTCCGTCTATCTTGCACTGTCTTTCCGTCTATCTTGTATTGTCTTTCCGTCTATCTTGCTTTCTCTTTTTTACTTTGTCTATCTTCCTCTATTTTTTCCTCTATCTTGTAATGTCTTTCGTCTGTCTTGCTGTGTCTTTTTATCAATCTTGCATTGTCTTTCCGTCTATCTTGCATTGTCTTTCAGTCTATCTTGCACTGTCTTTCCGTCTATCTTGCACTATCTTTCCGACTATCTTGCACTGTCTTATCATTTATTTTGCTCAGTTTTTCTGTCTATCTTGCACTGTCTTTCCGTCTGTCTTGCTTTGTCTTTCCATTATTCATGCTCTTTCTATGTTACCCTGTCTATCTTGCTCTGTTTTTCCAACTATCATGCTCTTTCTATCTTACTTTGTCTATCTTGCATTGTCTTTCCGTCTATCTTGCATTGTCTTTCCGTCTATCTTACATTGTCTTTCCGTCTATCTTGTATTGTCTTTCCGTCTATCTTGTTTTCTCTTTTTTACTACTTCTATCTACCTCTATATTTACGTCTATCTTGTACTGTCTTTTTGTCTATCTTGCTGTGTCTTTTTGTCTATCTTGCTCTGTCTTTCCGTCTATTTTTCATTGTCTTTCTGTCTATCTTGCATAGTCTTTCCGTCTATCTTGTTTTCTCTTTTTTACTTTGTCTATCTTCCTCTATCTTACCCTCTATCTTGTAATGTCTTTCCGTCTGTCTTGCTGTGTTTTTTTATCTATCTTGCTCTGTCTTTCCGTCTATCTTGCATTGTCTTTCCGTCTATCTTGCACTGTCTTTCCGTCTATTTTGCATTGTCTTTCCGTCTATCTTGCATTGTCTTTCCGTCTATCTAGCTCTGTCTTTTTGTCCATCTTGCTCTATCTTTCCGTCTATCTTGCATTGTCTTTCCGTTTATCTTGCACTTTCTTTCCGTCTATTTTGCTTTCTCTTTTTTACTTTGTCTAGCTTCCTCTATCTTTACGTCTATCTTGTAATGTGTTTCCGTCTATCTTGCATTGTCTCTCCGTCTATCTTGCTTTCTCTTTTTTACTTTGTCTATCTTCCTCTATCTTTTCCTCTATCTTGTAATGTCTTTCCGTCTGTCATGCTGTGTCTTTTTATCTATCTTGTTCTGTATTTCCGTCTATCTAGCATTGTCTTTCCGTCTATCTTGCATTGTCTTTCAGTCTATCTTGCACTTTCTTTCCGTCTATCTTGCACTATCTTTCCGAATATCTTGCTCTGTCTTTTCATTTATTTTGCTCAGTTTTTCTGTTTATCGTGAACTGTCTTTCCGTCTATCTTGCTTTGTCTTTCCATTATTCATGCTCTTTCTATGTTACCCTGTCTATCTTGCTCTGTTTTTCCAACTATCATGCTCTTTCTATCTTACTTTGTCTATCTTGCATTGTCTTTCCGTCTATCTTGCATTGTCTTTCCGTCTATCTTACATAGTCTTTCCGTCTATCTTGTATTGTCTTTCCGTCTATCTTGCTTTCTCTTTTTTACTTTGTCTATCTTCCTCTATTATTTCCTCTATCTTGTAATGTCTTTCGTCTGTCTTGCTGTGTCTTTTTATCAATCTTGCATTGTCTTTCCGTCTATCTTGCATTGTCTTTCAGTCTATCTTGCACTGTCTTTCCGTCTATCTTGCACTATCTTTCCGACTATCTTGCTTTGTCTTTCCATTATTCATGCTTTTTCTATGTTACCCTGTCTATCTTGCTCTGTTTTTCCAACTATCATGCTCTTTCTATCTTACTTTGTCTATCTTGCATTGTCTTTCCGTCTATCTTGCATTGTCTTTCCGTCTATCTTACATTGTCTTTCCGTCTATCTTGTATTGTCTTTCCGTCTATCTTGTTTTCTCTTTTTTACTACTTCTATCTACCTCTATATTTACGTCTATCTTATAATGTCTTTTTGTCTATCTTGCTGTGTCTTTTTGTCTATCTTGCTCTGTCTTTCCGTCTATTTTGCATTGCCTTTCCGTCTATCTTGCATTGTCTTTCCGTCTATCTTACATTGTCTTTCCGTCTATCTTGTATTGTCTTTCCGTCTATCTTGTTTTCTCTTTTTTACTACTTCTATCTACCTCTATATTTACGTCTATCTTATAATGTCTTTTTGTCTATCTTGCTGTGTCTTTTTGTCTATCTTGCTCTGTCTTTCCGTCTATTTTGCATTGCCTTTCCGTCTATCTTGCATTGTCTTTCCGTCTATCTTGCATTGTCTTTCCGTCTATCTTGCACTGTCTTTCCGACTATCATGCTCTTTCTTTCTTACTTTGTCTATCTTGCATTGTCTTTCCGTCTATCTTGCACTGTCTTTCCGTCTATCTTGTATTGTCTTTCCGTCTATCTTGCTTTCTCTTTTTTACTTTGTCTATCTTCCTCTATTTTTTCCTCTATCTTGTAATGTCTTTCGTCTGTCTTGCTGTGTCTTTTTATCAATCTTGCATTGTCTTTCCGTCTATCTTGCATTGTCTTTCAGTCTATCTTGCACTGTCTTTCCGTCTATCTTGCACTATCTTTCCGACTATCTTGCACTGTCTTATCATTTATTTTGCTGAGTTTTTCTGTCTATCTTGCACTGTCTTTCCGTCTGTCTTGCTTTGTCTTTCCATTATTCATGCTCTTTCTATGTTACCCTGTCTATCTTGCTCTGTTTTTCCAACTATCATGCTCTTTCTATCTTACTTTGTCTATCTTGCATTGTCTTTCCGTCTATCTTGCACTGTCTTTCCGTCTATCTTGCATTGTCTTTCCGTCTATCTTGCTTTCTCTTTTTTACTTTGTCTATCTTCCTCTATTTTTTCCTCTATCTTGTAATGTCTTTCGTCTGTCTTGCTGTGTCTTTTTATCAATCTTGCATTGTCTTTCCGTCTATCTTGCATTGTCTTTCAGTCTATCTTGCACTGTCTTTCCGTCTATCTTGCACTATCTTTCCGACTATCTTGCTTTGTCTTTCCATTATTCATGCTTTTTCTATGTTACCCTGTCTATCTTGCTCTGTTTTTCCAACTATCATGCTCTTTCTATCTTACTTTGTCTATCTTGCATTGTCTTTCCGTCTATCTTGCATTGTCTTTCCGTCTATCTTACATTGTCTTTCCGTCTATCTTGTATTGTCTTTCTGTCTATCTTGTTTTCTGTTTTTTACTACTTCTATCTACCTCTATATTTACGTCTATCTTATAATGTCTTTTTGTCTATCTTGCTGTGTCTTTTTGTCTATCTTGCTCTGTCTTTCCGTCTATTTTTCATTGTCTTTCCGTCTATTTTGCATTGCCTTTCCGTCTATCTTGCATTGTCTTTCCGTCTATCTTGCATTGTCTTTCCGTCTATCTTACACTGTCTTTCCGACTATCATGCTCTTTCTTTCTTACTTTGTCTATCTTGCATTGTCTTTCCGTCTATCTTGCACTGTCTTTCCGTCTATCTTGTATTGTCTTTCCGTCTATCTTGCTTTCTCTTTTTTACTTTGTCTATCTTCCTCTATTTTTTCCTCTATCTTGTAATGTCTTTCGTCTGTCTTGCTGTGTCTTTTTATCAATCTTGCATTGTCTTTCCGTCTATCTTGCATTGTCTTTCAGTCTATCTTGCACTGTCTTTCCGTCTATCTTGCACTATCTTTCCGACTATCTTGCACTGTCTTATCATTTATTTTGCTCAGTTTTTCTGTCTATCTTGCACTGTCTTTCCGTCTGTCTTGCTTTGTCTTTCCATTATTCATGCTCTTTCTATGTTACCCTGTCTATCTTGCTCTGTTTTTCCAACTATCATGCTCTTTCTATCTTACTTTGTCTATCTTGCATTGTCTTTCCGTCTATCTTGCATTGTCTTTCCGTCTATCTTACATTGTCTTTCCGTCTATCTTGTATTGTCTTTCCGTCTATCTTGTTTTCTCTTTTTTACTACTTCTATCTACCTCTATATTTACGTCTATCTTGTACTGTCTTTTTGTCTATCTTGCTGTGTCTTTTTGTCTATCTTGCTCTGTCTTTCCGTCTATTTTTCATTGTCTTTCTGTCTATCTTGCATAGTCTTTCCGTCTATCTTGCTTTCTCTTTTTTACTTTGTCTATCTTCCTCTATCTTACCCTCTATCTTGTAATGTCTTTCCGTCTGTCTTGCTGTGTCTTTTTATCTATCTTGCTCTGTCTTTCCGTCTATCTTGCATTGTCTTTCCGTCTATCTTGCACTGTCTTTCCGTCTATTTTGCATTGTCTTTCCGTCTATCTTGCATTGTCTTTCCGTCTATCTAGCTCTGTCTTTTTGTCCATCTTGCTCTATCTTTCCGTCTATCTTGCATTGTCTTTCCGTTTATCTTGCACTTTCTTTCCGTCTATTTTGCTTTCTCTTTTTTACTTTGTCTAGCTTCCTCTATCTTTACGTCTATCTTGTAATGTGTTTCCGTCTATCTTGCATTGTCTCTCCGTCTATCTTGCTTTCTCTTTTTTACTTTGTCTATCTTCCTCTATCTTTTCCTCTATCTTGTAATGTCTTTCCGTCTGTCTTGCTGTGTCTTTTTATCTATCTTGCTCTGTATTTCCGTCTATCTAGCATTGTCTTTCCGTCTATCTTGCATTGTCTTTCAGTCTATCTTGCACTTTCTTTCCGTCTATCTTGCACTATCTTTCCGAATATCTTGCTCTGTCTTTTCATTTATTTTGCTCAGTTTTTCTGTCTATCGTGAACTGTCTTTCCGTCTATCTTGCTTTGTCTTTCCATTATTCATGCTCTTTCTATGTTACCCTGTCTATCTTGCTCTGTTTTTCCAACTATCATGCTCTTTCTATCTTACTTTGTCTATCTTGCATTGTCTTTCCGTCTATCTTGCATTGTCTTTCCGTCTATCTTACATAGTCTTTCCGTCTATCTTGTATTGTCTTTCCGTCTATCTTGCTTTCTCTTTTTTACTTTGTCTATCTTCCTCTATTATTTCCTCTATCTTGTAATGTCTTTCGTCTGTCTTGCTGTGTCTTTTTATCAATCTTGCATTGTCTTTCCGTCTATCTTGCATTGTCTTTCAGTCTATCTTGCACTGTCTTTCCGTCTATCTTGCACTATCTTTCCGACTATCTTGCTTTGTCTTTCCATTATTCATGCTTTTTCTATGTTACCCTGTCTATCTTGCTCTGTTTTTCCAACTATCATGCTCTTTCTATCTTACTTTGTCTATCTTGCATTGTCTTTCCGTCTATCTTGCATTGTCTTTCCGTCTATCTTACATTGTCTTTCCGTCTATCTTGTATTGTCTTTCCGTCTATCTTGTTTTCTCTTTTTTACTACTTCTATCTACCTCTATATTTACGTCTATCTTATAATGTCTTTTTGTCTATCTTGCTGTGTCTTTTTGTCTATCTTGCTCTGTCTTTCCGTCTATTTTTCATTGTCTTTCCGTCTATTTTGCATTGCCTTTCCGTCTATCTTGCATTGTCTTTCCGTCTATCTTGCATTGTCTTTCCGTCTATCTTGCACTGTCTTTCCGACTATCATGCTCTTTCTTTCTTACTTTGTCTATCTTGCATTGTCTTTCCGTCTATCTTGCACTGTCTTTCCGTCTATCTTGTATTGTCTTTCCGTCTATCTTGCTTTCTCTTTTTTACTTTGTCTATCTTCCTCTATTTTTTCCTCTATCTTGTAATGTCTTTCGTCTGTCTTGCTGTGTCTTTTTATCAATCTTGCATTGTCTTTCCGTCTATCTTGCATTGTCTTTCAGTCTATCTTGCACTGTCTTTCCGTCTATCTTGCACTATCTTTCCGACTATCTTGCACTGTCTTATCATTTATTTTGCTCAGTTTTTCTGTCTATCTTGCACTGTCTTTCCGTCTGTCTTGCTTTGTCTTTCCATTATTCATGCTCTTTCTATGTTACCCTGTCTATCTTGCTCTGTTTTTCCAACTATCATGCTCTTTCTATCTTACTTTGTCTATCTTGCATTGTCTTTCCGTCTATCTTGCATTGTCTTTCCGTCTATCTTACATTGTGTTTCCGTCTATCTTGTATTGTCTTTCCGTCTATCTTGTTTTCTCTTTTTTACTACTTCTATCTACCTCTATATTTACGTCTATCTTGTACTGTCTTTTTGTCTATCTTGCTGTGTCTTTTTGTCTATCTTGCTCTGTCTTTCCGTCTATTTTTCATTGTCTTTCTGTCTATCTTGCATAGTCTTTCCGTCTATCTTGCTTTCTCTTTTTTACTTTGTCTATCTTCCTCTATCTTACCCTCTATCTTGTAATGTCTTTCCGTCTGTCTTGCTGTGTCTTTTTATCTATCTTGCTCTGTCTTTCCGTCTATCTTGCATTGTCTTTCCGTCTATCTTGCACTGTCTTTCCGTCTATTTTGCATTGTCTTTCCGTCTATCTTGCATTGTCTTTCCGTCTATCTAGCTCTGTCTTTTTGTCCATCTTGCTCTATCTTTCCGTCTATCTTGCATTGTCTTTCCGTTTATCTTGCACTTTCTTTCCGTCTATTTTGCTTTCTCTTTTTTACTTTGTCTAGCTTCCTCTATCTTTACGTCTATCTTGTAATGTGTTTCCGTCTATCTTGCATTGTCTCTCCGTCTATCTTGCTTTCTCTTTTTTACTTTGTCTATCTTCCTCTATCTTTTCCTCTATCTTGTAATGTCTTTCGTCTGTCTTGCTGTGTCTTTTTATCAATCTTGCATTGTCTTTCCGTCTATCTTGCATTGTCTTTCAGTCTATCTTGCACTGTCTTTCCGTCTATCTTGCACTATCTTTCCGACTATCTTGCTTTGTCTTTCCATTATTCATGCTTTTTCTATGTTACCCTGTCTATCTTGCTCTGTTTTTCCAACTATCATGCTCTTTCTATCTTACTTTGTCTATCTTGCATTGTCTTTCCGTCTATCTTGCATTGTCTTTCCGTCTATCTTACATTGTCTTTCCGTCTATCTTGTATTGTCTTTCCGTCTATCTTGTTTTCTCTTTTTTACTACTTCTATCTACCTCTATATTTACGTCTATCTTATAATGTCTTTTTGTCTATCTTGCTGTGTCTTTTTGTCTATCTTGCTCTGTCTTTCCGTCTATTTTTCATTGTCTTTCCGTCTATTTTGCATTGCCTTTCCGTCTATCTTGCATTGTCTTTCCGTCTATCTTGCATTGTCTTTCCGTCTATCTTGCACTGTCTTTCCGACTATCATGCTCTTTCTTTCTTACTTTGTCTATCTTGCATTGTCTTTCCGTCTATCTTGCACTGTCTTTCCGTCTATCTTGTATTGTCTTTCCGTCTATCTTGCTTTCTCTTTTTTACTTTGTCTATCTTCCTCTATTTTTTCCTCTATCTTGTAATGTCTTTCGTCTGTCTTGCTGTGTCTTTTTATCAATCTTGCATTGTCTTTCCGTCTATCTTGCATTGTCTTTCAGTCTATCTTGCACTGTCTTTCCGTCTATCTTGCACTATCTTTCCGACTATCTTGCACTGTCTTATCATTTATTTTGCTCAGTTTTTCTGTCTATCTTGCACTGTCTTTCCGTCTGTCTTGCTTTGTCTTTCCATTATTCATGCTCTTTCTATGTTACCCTGTCTATCTTGCTCTGTTTTTCCAACTATCATGCTCTTTCTATCTTACTTTGTCTATCTTGCATTGTCTTTCCGTCTATCTTGCATTGTCTTTCCGTCTATCTTACATTGTCTTTCCGTCTATCTTGTATTGTCTTTCCGTCTATCTTGTTTTCTCTTTTTTACTACTTCTATCTACCTCTATATTTACGTCTATCTTGTACTGTCTTTTTGTCTATCTTGCTGTGTCTTTTTGTCTATCTTGCTCTGTCTTTCCGTCTATTTTTCATTGTCTTTCTGTCTATCTTGCATAGTCTTTCCGTCTATCTTGCTTTCTCTTTTTTACTTTGTCTATCTTCCTCTATCTTACCCTCTATCTTGTAATGTCTTTCCGTCTGTCTTGCTGTGTCTTTTTATCTATCTTGCTCTGTCTTTCCGTCTATCTTGCATTGTCTTTCCGTCTATCTTGCACTGTCTTTCCGTCTATTTTGCATTGTCTTTCCGTCTATCTTGCATTGTCTTTCCGTCTATCTAGCTCTGTCTTTTTGTCCATCTTGCTCTATCTTTCCGTCTATCTTGCATTGTCTTTCCGTTTATCTTGCACTTTCTTTCCGTCTATTTTGCTTTCTCTTTTTTACTTTGTCTAGCTTCCTCTATCTTTACGTCTATCTTGTAATGTGTTTCCGTCTATCTTGCATTGTCTCTCCGTCTATCTTGCTTTCTCTTTTTTACTTTGTCTATCTTCCTCTATCTTTTCCTCTATCTTGTAATGTCTTTCCGTCTGTCTTGCTGTGTCTTTTTATCTATCTTGCTCTGTATTTCCGTCTATCTAGCATTGTCTTTCCGTCTATCTTGCATTGTCTTTCAGTCTATCTTGCACTTTCTTTCCGTCTATCTTGCACTATCTTTCCGAATATCTTGCTCTGTCTTATCATTTATTTTGCTCAGTTTTTCTGTCTATCGTGAACTGTCTTTCCGTCTATCTTGCTTTGTCTTTCCATTATTCATGCTCTTTCTATGTTACCCTGTCTATCTTGCTCTGTTTTTCCAACTATCATGCTCTTTCTATCTTACTTTGTCTATCTTGCATTGTCTTTCCGTCTATCTTGCATTGTCTTTCCGTCTATCTTACATAGTCTTTCCGTCTATCTTGTATTGTCTTTCCGTCTATCTTGCTTTCTCTTTTTTACTTTGTCTATCTTCCTCTATTATTTCCTCTATCTTGTAATGTCTTTCGTCTGTCTTGCTGTGTCTTTTTATCAATCTTGCATTGTCTTTCCGTCTATCTTGCATTGTCTTTCAGTCTATCTTGCACTATCTTTCCGACTATCTTGCTTTGTCTTTCCATTATTCATGCTTTTTCTATGTTACCCTGTCTATCTTGCTCTGTTTTTCCAACTATCATGCTCTTTCTATCTTACTTTGTCTATCTTGCATTGTCTTTCCGTCTATCTTGCATTGTCTTTCCGTCTATCTTACATTGTCTTTCCGTCTATCTTGTATTGTCTTTCCGTCTATCTTGTTTTCTCTTTTTTACTACTTCTATCTACCTCTATATTTACGTCTATCTTATAATGTCTTTTTGTCTATCTTGCTGTGTCTTTTTGTCTATCTTGCTCTGTCTTTCCGTCTATTTTTCATTGTCTTTCCGTCTATTTTGCATTGCCTTTCCGTCTATCTTGCATTGTCTTTCCGTCTATCTTGCACTGTCTTTCCGACTATCATGCTCTTTCTTTCTTACTTTGTCTATCTTGCATTGTCTTTCCGTCTATCTTGCACTGTCTTTCCGTCTATCTTGTATTGTCTTTCCGTCTATCTTGCTTTCTCTTTTTTACTTTGTCTATCTTCCTCTATTTTTTCCTCTATCTTGTAATGTCTTTCGTCTGTCTTGCTGTGTCTTTTTATCAATCTTGCATTGTCTTTCCGTCTATCTTGCATTGTCTTTCAGTCTATCTTGCACTGTCTTTCCGTCTATCTTGCACTATCTTTCCGACTATCTTGCACTGTCTTATCATTTATTTTGCTCAGTTTTTCTGTCTATCTTGCACTGTCTTTCCGTCTGTCTTGCTTTGTCTTTCCATTATTCATGCTCTTTCTATGTTACCCTGTCTATCTTGCTCTGTTTTTACAACTATCATGCTCTTTCTATCTTACTTTGTCTATCTTGCATTGTCTTTCCGTCTATCTTGCATTGTCTTTCCGTCTATCTTACATTGTCTTTCCGTCTATGTTGTATTGTCTTTCCGTCTATCTTGTTTTCTCTTTTTTACTACTTCTATCTACCTCTATATTTACGTCTATCTTGTACTGTCTTTTTGTCTATCTTGCTGTGTCTTTTTGTCTATCTTGCTCTGTCTTTCCGTCTATTTT
Source organism: Mixophyes fleayi (assembly GCF_038048845.1). Taxonomy (NCBI): domain Eukaryota; kingdom Metazoa; phylum Chordata; class Amphibia; order Anura; family Limnodynastidae; genus Mixophyes; species Mixophyes fleayi. Next base: position 44,345 of record NW_027446340.1, on the reverse strand, counting down.
TCATTGTCTTTCTGTCTATCTTGCATAGTCTTTCCGTCTATCTTGCTTTCTCTTTTTTACTTTGTCTATCTTCCTCTATCTTACCCTCTATCTTGTAATGTCTTTCCGTCTGTCTTGCTGTGTCTTTTTATCTATCTTGCTCCGTCTTTCCGTCTATTTTGCATTGTCTTTCCGTCTATCTTGCACTGTCTTTCCGTCTATTTTGCATTGTCTTTCTGTCTATCTTGCATTGTCTTTCCGTTTATCTTGCACTTTCTTTCCGTCTATTTTGCTTTCTCTTTTTTACTTTGTCTAGCTTCCTCTATCTTTACGTCTATCTTGTAATGTGTTTCCGTCTATCTTGCATTGTCTCTCCGTCTATCTTGCTTTCTCTTTTTTACTTTGTCTATCTTCCTCTATCTTTTCCTCTATCTTGTAATGTCTTTCCGTCTGTCTTGCTGTGTCTTTTTATCTATCTTGCTCTGTATTTCCGTCTATCTAGCATTGTCTTTCCGTCTATCTTGCATTGTCTTTCAGTCTATTTTGCACTTTCTTTCCGTCTATTTTGCACTATCTTTCCGAATATCTTGCTCTGTCTTATCATTTATTTTGCTCAGTTTTTCTGTCTATCGTGAACTGTCTTTCCGTCTATCTTGCTTTGTCTTTCCATTATTCATGCTCTTTCTATGTTACCCTGTCTATCTTGCTCTGTTTTTCCAACTATCATGCTCTTTCTATCTTACTTTGTCTATCTTGCATTGTCTTTCCGTCTATCTTGCATTGTCTTTCCGTCTATCTTACATAGTCTTTCCGTCTATCTTGTATTGTCTTTCCGTATATCTTGCTTTCTCTTTTTTACTACTTCTATTTACCTCTATCTTTACGTCTATCTTGTAATGTCTTTCTGTCTTTCTTGCTGTGTCTATTTGTCTATCTTGCTCTGTCTTTCCGACTATTTTTCATTGTCTTTCCGTATATCTTGCATTGTCTTTCCGTCTATCTTGCACTGTCTTTCCGTCTATTTTGCATTGTCTTTCCGTCTATCTTGCATTGTCTTTCCGTCTATCTTGCATTGTCTTTCAGTCTATCTTGCACTGTCTTTCCGTCTATCTTGCACTATCTTTCCGACTATCTTGCTTTGTCTTTCCATTATTCATGCTTTTTCTATGTTACCCTGTCTATCTTGCTCTGTTTTTCCAACTATCATGCTCTTTCTATCTTACTTTGTCTATCTTGCATTGTCTTTCCGTCTATCTTGCATTGTCTTTCCGTCTATCTTACATTGTCTTTCCGTCTATCTTGTATTGTCTTTCCGTCTATCTTGTTTTCTCTTTTTTACTACTTCTATCTACCTCTATATTTACGTCTATCTTATAATGTCTTTTTGTCTATCTTGCTGTGTCTTTTTGTCTATCTTGCTCTGTCTTTCCGTCTATTTTTCATTGTCTTTCCGTCTATTTTGCATTGCCTTTCCGTCTATCTTGCATTGTCTTTCCGTCTATCTTGCATTGTCTTTCCGTCTATCTTGCACTGTCTTTCCGACTATCATGCTCTTTCTTTCTTACTTTGTCTATCTTGCATTGTCTTTCCGTCTATCTTGCACTGTCTTTCCGTCTATCTTGTATTGTCTTTCCGTCTATCTTGCTTTCTCTTTTTTACTTTGTCTATCTTCCTCTATTTTTTCCTCTATCTTATAATGTCTTTCGTCTGTCTTGCTGTGTCTTTTTATCAATCTTGCATTGTCTTTCCGTCTATCTTGCATTGTCTTTCAGTCTATCTTGCACTGTCTTTCCGTCTATCTTGCACTATCTTTCCGACTATCTTGCTTTGTCTTTCCATTATTCATGCTTTTTCTATGTTACCCTGTCTATCTTGCTCTGTTTTTCCAACTATCATGCTCTTTCTATCTTACTTTGTCTATCTTGCATTGTCTTTCCGTCTATCTTGCATTGTCTTTCCGTCTATCTTACATTGTCTTTCCGTCTATCTTGTATTGTCTTTCCGTCTATCTTGTTTTCTCTTTTTTACTACTTCTATCTACCTCTATATTTACGTCTATCTTATAATGTCTTTTTGTCTATCTTGCTGTGTCTTTTTGTCTATCTTGCTCTGTCTTTCCGTCTATTTTTCATTGTCTTTCCGTCTATTTTGCATTGCCTTTCCGTCTATCTTGCATTGTCTTTCCGTCTATCTTGCATTGTCTTTCCGTCTATCTTGCACTGTCTTTCCGACTATCATGCTCTTTCTTTCTTACTTTGTCTATCTTGCATTGTCTTTCCGTCTATCTTGCACTGTCTTTCCGTCTATCTTGTATTGTCTTTCCGTCTATCTTGCTTTCTCTTTTTTACTTTGTCTATCTTCCTCTATTTTTTCCTCTATCTTGTAATGTCTTTCGTCTGTCTTGCTGTGTCTTTTTATCAATCTTGCATTGTCTTTCCGTCTATCTTGCATTGTCTTTCAGTCTATCTTGCACTGTCTTTCCGTCTATCTTGCACTATCTTTCCGACTATCTTGCACTGTCTTATCATTTATTTTGCTCAGTTTTTCTGTCTATCTTGCACTGTCTTTCCGTCTGTCTTGCTTTGTCTTTCCATTATTCATGCTCTTTCTATGTTACCCTGTCTATCTTGCTCTGTTTTTCCAACTATCATGCTCTTTCTATCTTACTTTGTCTATCTTGCATTGTTTTTCCGTCTATCTTGCACTGTCTTTCCGTCTATCTTGCATTGTCTTTCCGTCTATCTTGCTTTCTCTTTTTTACTTTGTCTATCTTCCTCTATTTTTTCCTCTATCTTGTAATGTCTTTCGTCTGTCTTGCTGTGTCTTTTTATCAATCTTGCATTGTCTTTCCGTCTATCTTGCATTGTCTTTCAGTCTATCTTGCACTGTCTTTCCGTCTATCTTGCACTATCTTTCCGACTATCTTGCTTTGTCTTTCCATTATTCATGCTTTTTCTATGTTACCCTGTCTATCTTGCTCTGTTTTTCCAACTATCATGCTCTTTCTATCTTACTTTGTCTATCTTGCATTGTCTTTCCGTCTATCTTGCATTGTCTTTCCGTCTATCTTACATTGTCTTTCCGTCTATCTTGTATTGTCTTTCTGTCTATCTTGTTTTCTGTTTTTTACTACTTCTATCTACCTCTATATTTACGTCTATCTTATAATGTCTTTTTGTCTATCTTGCTGTGTCTTTTTGTCTATCTTGCTCTGTCTTTCCGTCTATTTTTCATTGTCTTTCCGTCTATTTTGCATTGCCTTTCCGTCTATCTTGCATTGTCTTTCCGTCTATCTTGCATTGTCTTTCCGTCTATCTTGCACTGTCTTTCCGACTATCATGCTCTTTCTTTCTTACTTTGTCTATCTTGCATTGTCTTTCCGTCTATCTTGCACTGTCTTTCCGTCTATCTTGTATTGTCTTTCCGTCTATCTTGCTTTCTCTTTTTTACTTTGTCTATCTTCCTCTATTTTTTCCTCTATCTTGTAATGTCTTTCGTCTGTCTTGCTGTGTCTTTTTATCAATCTTGCATTGTCTTTCCGTCTATCTTGCATTGTCTTTCAGTCTATCTTGCACTGTCTTTCCGTCTATCTTGCACTATCTTTCCGACTATCTTGCACTGTCTTATCATTTATTTTGCTCAGTTTTTCTGTCTATCTTGCACTGTCTTTCCGTCTGTCTTGCTTTGTCTTTCCATTATTCATGCTCTTTCTATGTTACCCTGTCTATCTTGCTCTGTTTTTCCAACTATCATGCTCTTTCTATCTTACTTTGTCTATCTTGCATTGTCTTTCCGTCTATCTTGCATTGTCTTTCCGTCTATCTTACATTGTCTTTCCGTCTATCTTGTATTGTCTTTCTGTCTATCTTGTTTTCTCTTTTTTACTACTTCTATCTACCTCTATATTTACGTCTATCTTGTACTGTCTTTTTGTCTATCTTGCTGTGTCTTTTTGTCTATCTTGCTCTGTCTTTCCGTCTATTTTTCATTGTCTTTCTGTCTATCTTGCATAGTCTTTCCGTCTATCTTGCTTTCTCTTTTTTACTTTGTCTATCTTCCTCTATCTTACCCTCTATCTTGTAATGTCTTTCCGTCTGTCTTGCTGTGTCTTTTTATCTATCTTGCTCTGTCTTTCCGTCTATCTTGCATTGTCTTTCCGTCTATCTTGCACTGTCTTTCCGTCTATTTTGCATTGTCTTTCCGTCTATCTTGCATTGTCTTTCCGTCTATCTAGCTCTGTCTTTTTGTCCATCTTGCTCTATCTTTCCGTCTATCTTGCATTGTCTTTCCGTTTATCTTGCACTTTCTTTCCGTCTATTTTGCTTTCTCTTTTTTACTTTGTCTAGCTTCCTCTATCTTTACGTCTATCTTGTAATGTGTTTCCGTCTATCTTGCATTGTCTCTCCGTCTATCTTGCTTTCTCTTTTTTACTTTGTCTATCTTCCTCTATCTTTTCCTCTATCTTGTAATGTCTTTCCGTCTGTCTTGCTGTGTCTTTTTATCTATCTTGCTCTGTATTTCCGTCTATCTAGCATTGTCTTTCCGTCTATCTTGCATTGTCTTTCAGTCTATCTTGCACTTTCTTTCCGTCTATCTTGCACTATCTTTCCGAATATCTTGCTCTGTCTTTTCATTTATTTTGCTCAGTTTTTCTGTCTATCGTGAACTGTCTTTCCGTCTATCTTGCTTTGTCTTTCCATTATTCATGCTCTTTCTATGTTACCCTGTCTATCTTGCTCTGTTTTTCCAACTATCATGCTCTTTCTATCTTACTTTGTCTATCTTGCATTGTCTTTCCGTCTATCTTGCATTGTCTTTCCGTCTATCTTACATAGTCTTTCCGTCTATCTTGTATTGTCTTTCCGTCTATCTTGCTTTCTCTTTTTTACTTTGTCTATCTTCCTCTATTATTTCCTCTATCTTGTAATGTCTTTCGTCTGTCTTGCTGTGTCTTTTTATCAATCTTGCATTGTCTTTCCGTCTATCTTGCATTGTCTTTCAGTCTATCTTGCACTGTCTTTCCGTCTATCTTGCACTATCTTTCCGACTATCTTGCTTTGTCTTTCCATTATTCATGCTTTTTCTATGTTACCCTGTCTATCTTGCTCTGTTTTTCCAACTATCATGCTCTTTCTATCTTACTTTGTCTATCTTGCATTGTCTTTCCGTCTATCTTGCATTGTCTTTCCGTCTATCTTACATTGTCTTTCCGTCTATCTTGTATTGTCTTTCCGTCTATCTTGTTTTCTCTTTTTTACTACTTCTATCTACCTCTATATTTACGTCTATCTTATAATGTCTTTTTGTCTATCTTGCTGTGTCTTTTTGTCTATCTTGCTCTGTCTTTCCGTCTATTTTTCATTGTCTTTCCGTCTATTTTGCATTGCCTTTCCGTCTATCTTGCATTGTCTTTCCGTCTATCTTGCATTGTCTTTCCGTCTATCTTGCACTGTCTTTCCGACTATCATGCTCTTTCTTTCTTACTTTGTCTATCTTGCATTGTCTTTCCGTCTATCTTGCACTGTCTTTCCGTCTATCTTGTATTGTCTTTCCGTCTATCTTGCTTTCTCTTTTTTACTTTGTCTATCTTCCTCTATTTTTTCCTCTATCTTGTAATGTCTTTCGTCTGTCTTGCTGTGTCTTTTTATCAATCTTGCATTGTCTTTCCGTCTATCTTGCATTGTCTTTCAGTCTATCTTGCACTGTCTTTCCGTCTATCTTGCACTATCTTTCCGACTATCTTGCACTGTCTTATCATTTATTTTGCTCAGTTTTTCTGTCTATCTTGCACTGTCTTTCCGTCTGTCTTGCTTTGTCTTTCCATTATTCATGCTCTTTCTATGTTACCCTGTCTATCTTGCTCTGTTTTTCCAACTATCATGCTCTTTCTATCTTACTTTGTCTATCTTGCATTGTCTTTCCGTCTATCTTGCATTGTCTTTCCGTCTATCTTACATTGTCTTTCCGTCTATCTTGTATTGTCTTTCCGTCTATCTTGTTTTCTCTTTTTTACTACTTCTATCTACCTCTATATTTACGTCTATCTTGTACTGTCTTTTTGTCTATCTTGCTGTGTCTTTTTGTCTATCTTGCTCTGTCTTTCCGTCTATTTTTCATTGTCTTTCTGTCTATCTTGCATAGTCTTTCCGTCTATCTTGCTTTCTCTTTTTTACTTTGTCTATCTTCCTCTATCTTACCCTCTATCTTGTAATGTCTTTCCGTCTGTCTTGCTGTGTCTTTTTATCTATCTTGCTCTGTCTTTCCGTCTATCTTGCATTGTCTTTCCGTCTATCTTGCACTGTCTTTCCGTCTATCTTGCATTGTCTTTCCGTCTATCTAGCTCTGTCTTTTTGTCCATCTTGCTCTATCTTTCCGTCTATCTTGCATTGTCTTTCCGTTTATCTTGCACTTTCTTTCCGTCTATTTTGCTTTCTCTTTTTTACTTTGTCTAGCTTCCTCTATCTTTACGTCTATCTTGTAATGTGTTTCCGTCTATCTTGCATTGTCTCTCCGTCTATCTTGCTTTCTCTTTTTTACTTTGTCTATCTTCCTCTATCTTTTCCTCTATCTTGTAATGTCTTTCCGTCTGTCTTGCTGTGTCTTTTTATCTATCTTGCTCTGTATTTCCGTCTATCTAGCATTGTCTTTCCGTCTATCTTGCATTGTCTTTCAGTCTATCTTGCACTTTCTTTCCGTCTATCTTGCACTATCTTTCCGAATATCTTGCTCTGTCTTATCATTTATTTTGCTCAGTTTTTCTGTCTATCGTGAACTGTCTTTCCGTCTATCTTGCTTTGTCTTTCCATTATTCATGCTCTTTCTATGTTACCCTGTCTATCTTGCTCTGTTTTTCCAACTATCATGCTCTTTCTATCTTACTTTGTCTATCTTGCATTGTCTTTCCGTCTATCTTGCATTGTCTTTCCGTCTATCTTACATAGTCTTTCCGTCTATCTTGTATTGTCTTTCCGTATATCTTGCTTTCTCTTTTTTACTACTTCTATTTACCTCTATCTTTACGTCTATCTTGTAATGTCTTTCTGTCTTTCTTGCTGTGTCTATTTGTCTATCTTGCTCTGTCTTTCCGACTATTTTTCATTGTCTTTCCGTATATCTTGCATTGTCTTTCCGTCTATCTTGCACTGTCTTTCCGTCTATTTTGCATTGTCTTTCCGTCTATCTTGCATTGTCTTTCCGTCTATCTTGCATTGTCTTTCAGTCTATCTTGCACTGTCTTTCCGTCTATCTTGCACTATCTTTCCGACTATCTTGCTTTGTCTTTCCATTATTCATGCTTTTTCTATGTTACCCTGTCTATCTTGCTCTGTTTTTCCAACTATCATGCTCTTTCTATCTTACTTTGTCTATCTTGCATTGTCTTTCCGTCTATCTTGCATTGTCTTTCCGTCTATCTTACATTGTCTTTCCGTCTATCTTGTATTGTCTTTCCGTCTATCTTGTTTTCTCTTTTTTACTACTTCTATCTACCTCTATATTTACGTCTATCTTATAATGTCTTTTTGTCTATCTTGCTGTGTCTTTTTGTCTATCTTGCTCTGTCTTTCCGTCTATTTTTCATTGTCTTTCCGTCTATTTTGCATTGCCTTTCCGTCTATCTTGCATTGTCTTTCCGTCTATCTTGCATTGTCTTTCCGTCTATCTTGCACTGTCTTTCCGACTATCATGCTCTTTCTTTCTTACTTTGTCTATCTTGCATTGTCTTTCCGTCTATCTTGCACTGTCTTTCCGTCTATCTTGTATTGTCTTTCCGTCTATCTTGCTTTCTCTTTTTTACTTTGTCTATCTTCCTCTATTTTTTCCTCTATCTTATAATGTCTTTCGTCTGTCTTGCTGTGTCTTTTTATCAATCTTGCATTGTCTTTCCGTCTATCTTGCACTATCTTTCCGACTATCTTGCTTTGTCTTTCCATTATTCATGCTTTTTCTATGTTACCCTGTCTATCTTGCTCTGTTTTTCCAACTATCATGCTCTTTCTATCTTACTTTGTCTATCTTGCATTGTCTTTCCGTCTATCTTGCATTGTCTTTCCGTCTATCTTACATTGTCTTTCCGTCTATCTTGTATTGTCTTTCCGTCTATCTTGTTTTCTCTTTTTTACTACTTCTATCTACCTCTATATTTACGTCTATCTTATAATGTCTTTTTGTCTATCTTGCTGTGTCTTTTTGTCTATCTTGCTCTGTCTTTCCGTCTATTTTTCATTGTCTTTCCGTCTATTTTGCATTGCCTTTCCGTCTATCTTGCATTGTCTTTCCGTCTATCTTGCATTGTCTTTCCGTCTATCTTGCACTGTCTTTCCGACTATCATGCTCTTTCTTTCTTACTTTGTCTATCTTGCATTGTCTTTCCGTCTATCTTGCACTGTCTTTCCGTCTATCTTGTATTGTCTTTCCGTCTATCTTGCTTTCTCTTTTTTACTTTGTCTATCTTCCTCTATTTTTTCCTCTATCTTGTAATGTCTTTCGTCTGTCTTGCTGTGTCTTTTTATCAATCTTGCATTGTCTTTCCGTCTATCTTGCATTGTCTTTCAGTCTATCTTGCACTGTCTTTCCGTCTATCTTGCACTATCTTTCCGACTATCTTGCACTGTCTTATCATTTATTTTGCTCAGTTTTTCTGTCTATCTTGCACTGTCTTTCCGTCTGTCTTGCTTTGTCTTTCCATTATTCATGCTCTTTCTATGTTACCCTGTCTATCTTGCTCTGTTTTTCCAACTATCATGCTCTTTCTATCTTACTTTGTCTATCTTGCATTGTTTTTCCGTCTATCTTGCACTGTCTTTCCGTCTATCTTGCATTGTCTTTCCGTCTATCTTGCTTTCTCTTTTTTACTTTGTCTATCTTCCTCTATTTTTTCCTCTATCTTGTAATGTCTTTCGTCTGTCTTGCTGTGTCTTTTTATCAATCTTGCATTGTCTTTCCGTCTATCTTGCATTGTCTTTCAGTCTATCTTGCACTGTCTTTCCGTCTATCTTGCACTATCTTTCCGACTATCTTGCTTTGTCTTTCCATTATTCATGCTTTTTCTATGTTACCCTGTCTATCTTGCTCTGTTCTTCCAACTATCATGCTCTTTCTATCTTACTTTGTCTATCTTGCATTGTCTTTCCGTCTATCTTGCATTGTCTTTCCGTCTATCTTACATTGTCTTTCCGTCTATCTTGTATTGTCTTTCTGTCTATCTTGTTTTCTGTTTTTTACTACTTCTATCTACCTCTATATTTACGTCTATCTTATAATGTCTTTTTGTCTATCTTGCTGTGTCTTTTTGTCTATCTTGCTCTGTCTTTCCGTCTATTTTTCATTGTCTTTCCGTCTATTTTGCATTGCCTTTCCGTCTATCTTGCATTGTCTTTCCGTCTATCTTGCATTGTCTTTCCGTCTATCTTGCACTGTCTTTCCGACTATCATGCTCTTTCTTTCTTACTTTGTCTATCTTGCATTGTCTTTCCGTCTATCTTGCACTGTCTTTCCGTCTATCTTGTATTGTCTTTCCGTCTATCTTGCTTTCTCTTTTTTACTTTGTCTATCTTCCTCTATTTTTTCCTCTATCTTGTAATGTCTTTCGTCTGTCTTGCTGTGTCTTTTTATCAATCTTGCATTGTCTTTCCGTCTATCTTGCATTGTCTTTCAGTCTATCTTGCACTGTCTTTCCGTCTATCTTGCACTATCTTTCCGACTATCTTGCACTGTCTTATCATTTATTTTGCTCAGTTTTTCTGTCTATCTTGCACTGTCTTTCCGTCTGTCTTGCTTTGTCTTTCCATTATTCATGCTCTTTCTATGTTACCCTGTCTATCTTGCTCTGTTTTTCCAACTATCATGCTCTTTCTATCTTACTTTGTCTATCTTGCATTGTCTTTCCGTCTATCTTGCATTGTCTTTCCGTCTATCTTACATTGTCTTTCCGTCTATCTTGTATTGTCTTTCTGTCTATCTTGTTTTCTCTTTTTTACTACTTCTATCTACCTCTATATTTACGTCTATCTTGTACTGTCTTTTTGTCTATCTTGCTGTGTCTTTTTGTCTATCTTGCTCTGTCTTTCCGTCTATTTTTCATTGTCTTTCTGTCTATCTTGCATAGTCTTTCCGTCTATCTTGCTTTCTCTTTTTTACTTTGTCTATCTTCCTCTATGTTACCCTCTATCTTGTAATGTCTTTCCGTCTGTCTTGCTGTGTCTTTTTATCTATCTTGCTCTGTCTTTCCGTCTATCTTGCATTGTCTTTCCGTCTATCTTGCACTGTCTTTCCGTCTATTTTGCATTGTCTTTCCGTCTATCTTGCATTGTCTTTCCGTCTATCTAGCTCTGTCTTTTTGTCCATCTTGCTCTATCTTTCCGTCTATCTTGCATTGTCTTTCCGTTTATCTTGCACTTTCTTTCCGTCTATTTTGCTTTCTCTTTTTTACTTTGTCTAGCTTCCTCTATCTTTACGTCTATCTTGTAATGTGTTTCCGTCTATCTTGCATTGTCTCTCCGTCTATCTTGCTTTCTCTTTTTTACTTTGTCTATCTTCCTCTATCTTTTCCTCTATCTTGTAATGTCTTTCCGTCTGTCTTGCTGTGTCTTTTTATCTATCTTGCTCTGTATTTCCGTCTATCTAGCATTGTCTTTCCGTCTATCTTGCATTGTCTTTCAGTCTATCTTGCACTTTCTTTCCGTCTATCTTGCACTATCTTTCCGAATATCTTGCTCTGTCTTTTCATTTATTTTGCTCAGTTTTTCTGTCTATCGTGAACTGTCTTTCCGTCTATCTTGCTTTGTCTTTCCATTATTCATGCTCTTTCTATGTTACCCTGTCTATCTTGCTCTGTTTTTCCAACTATCATGCTCTTTCTATCTTACTTTGTCTATCTTGCATTGTCTTTCCGTCTATCTTGCATTGTCTTTCCGTCTATCTTACATAGTCTTTCCGTCTATCTTGTATTGTCTTTCCGTCTATCTTGCTTTCTCTTTTTTACTTTGTCTATCTTCCTCTATTATTTCCTCTATCTTGTAATGTCTTTCGTCTGTCTTGCTGTGTCTTTTTATCAATCTTGCATTGTCTTTCCGTCTATCTTGCATTGTCTTTCAGTCTATCTTGCACTGTCTTTCCGTCTATCTTGCACTATCTTTCCGACTATCTTGCTTTGTCTTTCCATTATTCATGCTTTTTCTATGTTACCCTGTCTATCTTGCTCTGTTTTTCCAACTATCATGCTCTTTCTATCTTACTTTGTCTATCTTGCATTGTCTTTCCGTCTATCTTGCATTGTCTTTCCGTCTATCTTACATTGTCTTTCCGTCTATCTTGTATTGTCTTTCCGTCTATCTTGTTTTCTCTTTTTTACTACTTCTATCTACCTCTATATTTACGTCTATCTTATAATGTCTTTTTGTCTATCTTGCTGTGTCTTTTTGTCTATCTTGCTCTGTCTTTCCGTCTATTTTTCATTGTCTTTCCGTCTATTTTGCATTGCCTTTCCGTCTATCTTGCATTGTCTTTCCGTCTATCTTGCATTGTCTTTCCGTCTATCTTGCACTGTCTTTCCGACTATCATGCTCTTTCTTTCTTACTTTGTCTATCTTGCATTGTCTTTCCGTCTATCTTGCACTGTCTTTCCGTCTATCTTGTATTGTCTTTCCGTCTATCTTGCTTTCTCTTTTTTACTTTGTCTATCTTCCTCTATTTTTTCCTCTATCTTGTAATGTCTTTCGTCTGTCTTGCTGTGTCTTTTTATCAATCTTGCATTGTCTTTCCGTCTATCTTGCATTGTCTTTCAGTCTATCTTGCACTGTCTTTCCGTCTATCTTGCACTATCTTTCCGACTATCTTGCACTGTCTTATCATTTATTTTGCTCAGTTTTTCTGTCTATCTTGCACTGTCTTTCCGTCTGTCTTGCTTTGTCTTTCCATTATTCATGCTCTTTCTATGTTACCCTGTCTATCTTGCTCTGTTTTTCCAACTATCATGCTCTTTCTATCTTACTTTGTCTATCTTGCATTGTCTTTCCGTCTATCTTGCATTGTCTTTCCGTCTATCTTACATTGTCTTTCCGTCTATCTTGTATTGTCTTTCCGTCTATCTTGTTTTCTCTTTTTTACTACTTCTATCTACCTCTATATTTACGTCTATCTTGTACTGTCTTTTTGTCTATCTTGCTGTGTCTTTTTGTCTATCTTGCTCTGTCTTTCCGTCTATTTTTCATTGTCTTTCTGTCTATCTTGCATAGTCTTTCCGTCTATCTTGCTTTCTCTTTTTTACTTTGTCTATCTTCCTCTATCTTACCCTCTATCTTGTAATGTCTTTCCGTCTGTCTTGCTGTGTCTTTTTATCTATCTTGCTCTGTCTTTCCGTCTATCTTGCATTGTCTTTCCGTCTATCTTGCACTGTCTTTCCGTCTATCTTGCATTGTCTTTCCGTCTATCTAACTCTGTCTTTTTGTCCATCTTGCTCTATCTTTCCGTCTATCTTGCATTGTCTTTCCGTTTATCTTGCACTTTCTTTCCGTCTATTTTGCTTTCTCTTTTTTACTTTGTCTAGCTTCCTCTATCTTTACGTCTATCTTGTAATGTGTTTCCGTCTATCTTGCATTGTCTCTCCGTCTATCTTGCTTTCTCTTTTTTACTTTGTCTATCTTCCTCTATCTTTTCCTCTATCTTGTAATGTCTTTCCGTCTGTCTTGCTGTGTCTTTTTATCTATCTTGCTCTGTATTTCCGTCTATCTAGCATTGTCTTTCCGTCTATCTTGCATTGTCTTTCAGTCTATCTTGCACTTTCTTTCCGTCTATCTTGCACTATCTTTCCGAATATCTTGCTCTGTCTTATCATTTATTTTGCTCAGTTTTTCTGTCTATCGTGAACTGTCTTTCCGTCTATCTTGCTTTGTCTTTCCATTATTCATGCTCTTTCTATGTTACCCTGTCTATCTTGCTCTGTTTTTCCAACTATCATGCTCTTTCTATCTTACTTTGTCTATCTTGCATTGTCTTTCCGTCTATCTTGCATTGTCTTTCCGTCTATCTTACATAGTCTTTCCGTCTATCTTGTATTGTCTTTCCGTCTATCTTGCTTTCTCTTTTTTACTTTGTCTATCTTCCTCTATTATTTCCTCTATCTTGTAATGTCTTTCGTCTGTCTTGCTGTGTCTTTTTATCAATCTTGCATTGTCTTTCCGTCTATCTTGCATTGTCTTTCAGTCTATCTTGCACTATCTTTCCGACTATCTTGCTTTGTCTTTCCATTATTCATGCTTTTTCTATGTTACCCTGTCTATCTTGCTCTGTTTTTCCAACTATCATGCTCTTTCTATCTTACTTTGTCTATCTTGCATTGTCTTTCCGTCTATCTTGCATTGTCTTTCCGTCTATCTTACATTGTCTTTCCGTCTATCTTGTATTGTCTTTCCGTCTATCTTGTTTTCTCTTTTTTACTACTTCTATCTACCTCTATATTTACGTCTATCTTATAATGTCTTTTTGTCTATCTTGCTGTGTCTTTTTGTCTATCTTGCTCTGTCTTTCCGTCTATTTTTCATTGTCTTTCCGTCTATTTTGCATTGCCTTTCCGTCTATCTTGCATTGTCTTTCCGTCTATCTTGCATTGTCTTTCCGTCTATCTTGCACTGTCTTTCCGACTATCATGCTCTTTCTTTCTTACTTTGTCTATCTTGCATTGTCTTTCCGTCTATCTTGCACTGTCTTTCCGTCTATCTTGTATTGTCTTTCCGTCTATCTTGCTTTCTCTTTTTTACTTTGTCTATCTTCCTCTATTTTTTCCTCTATCTTGTAATGTCTTTCGTCTGTCTTGCTGTGTCTTTTTATCAATCTTGCATTGTCTTTCCGTCTATCTTGCATTGTCTTTCAGTCTATCTTGCACTGTCTTTCCGTCTATCTTGCACTATCTTTCCGACTATCTTGCACTGTCTTATCATTTATTTTGCTCAGTTTTTCTGTCTATCTTGCACTGTCTTTCCGTCTGTCTTGCTTTGTCTTTCCATTATTCATGCTCTTTCTATGTTACCCTGTCTATCTTGCTCTGTTTTTACAACTATCATGCTCTTTCTATCTTACTTTGTCTATCTTGCATTGTCTTTCCGTCTATCTTGCATTGTCTTTCCGTCTATCTTACATTGTCTTTCCGTCTATGTTGTATTGTCTTTCCGTCTATCTTGTTTTCTCTTTTTTACTACTTCTATCTACCTCTATATTTACGTCTATCTTGTACTGTCTTTTTGTCTATCTTGCTGTGTCTTTTTGTCTATCTTGCTCTGTCTTTCCGTCTATTTTTCATTGTCTTTCTGTCTATCTTGCATAGTCTTTCCGTCTATCTTGCTTTCTCTTTTTTACTTTGTCTATCTTCCTCTATCTTACCCTCTATCTTGTAATGTCTTTCCGTCTGTCTTGCTCTGTCTTTTTATCTATCTTGCTCTGTCTTTCCGTCTATTTTGCATTGTCTTTCCGTCTATCTTGCACTGTCTTTCCGTCTATTTTGCATTGTCTTTCCGTCTATCTTGCATTGTCTTTCCGTCTATCTAGCTCTGTCTTTTTGTCCATCTTGCTCTATCTTTCTGTCTATCTTGCATTGTCTTTCCGTTTATCTTGCACTTTCTTTCCGTCTATTTTGCTTTCTCTTTTTTACTTTGTCTAGCTTCCTCTATCTTTACGTCTATCTTGTAATGTGTTTCCGTCTATCTTGCATTGTCTCTCCGTCTATCTTGCTTTCTCTTTTTTACTTTGTCTATCTTCCTCTATCTTTTCCTCTATCTTGTAATGTCTTTCCGTCTGTCTTGCTGTGTCTTTTTATCTATCTTGCTCTGTATTTCCGTCTATCTAGCATTGTCTTTCCGTCTATCTTGCATTGTCTTTCAGTCTATTTTGCACTTTCTTTCCGTCTATTTTGCACTATCTTTCCGAATATCTTGCTCTGTCTTATCATTTATTTTGCTCAGTTTTTCTGTCTATCGTGAACTGTCTTTCCGTCTATCTTGCTTTGTCTTTCCATTATTCATGCTCTTTCTATGTTACCCTGTCTATCTTGCTCTGTTTTTCCAACTATCATGCTCTTTCTATCTTACTTTGTCTATCTTGCATTGTCTTTCCGTCTATCTTGCATTGTCTTTCCGTCTATCTTACATAGTCTTTCCGTCTATCTTGTATTGTCTTTCCGTATATCTTGCTTTCTCTTTTTTACTACTTCTATTTACCTCTATCTTTACGTCTATCTTGTAATGTCTTTCTGTCTTTCTTGCTGTGTCTATTTGTCTATCTTGCTCTGTCTTTCCGACTATTTTTCATTGTCTTTCCGTATATCTTGCATTGTCTTTCCGTCTATCTTGCACTGTCTTTCCGTCTATTTTGCATTGTCTTTCCGTCTATCTTGCATTGTCTTTCCGTCTATCTTGCATTGTCTTTCAGTCTATCTTGCACTGTCTTTCCGTCTATCTTGCACTATCTTTCCGACTATCTTGCTTTGTCTTTCCATTATTCATGCTTTTTCTATGTTACCCTGTCTATCTTGCTCTGTTTTTCCAACTATCATGCTCTTTCTATCTTACTTTGTCTATCTTGCATTGTCTTTCCGTCTATCTTGCATTGTCTTTCCGTCTATCTTACATTGTCTTTCCGTCTATCTTGTATTGTCTTTCCGTCTATCTTGTTTTCTCTTTTTTACTACTTCTATCTACCTCTATATTTACGTCTATCTTATAATGTCTTTTTGTCTATCTTGCTGTGTCTTTTTGTCTATCTTGCTCTGTCTTTCCGTCTATTTTTCATTGTCTTTCCGTCTATTTTGCATTGCCTTTCCGTCTATCTTGCATTGTCTTTCCGTCTATCTTGCATTGTCTTTCCGTCTATCTTGCACTGTCTTTCCGACTATCATGCTCTTTCTTTCTTACTTTGTCTATCTTGCATTGTCTTTCCGTCTATCTTGCACTGTCTTTCCGTCTATCTTGTATTGTCTTTCCGTCTATCTTGCTTTCTCTTTTTTACTTTGTCTATCTTCCTCTATTTTTTCCTCTATCTTATAATGTCTTTCGTCTGTCTTGCTGTGTCTTTTTATCAATCTTGCATTGTCTTTCCGTCTATCTTGCATTGTCTTTCAGTCTATCTTGCACTGTCTTTCCGTCTATCTTGCACTATCTTTCCGACTATCTTGCACTGTCTTATCATTTATTTTGCTCAGTTTTTCTGTCTATCTTGCACTGTCTTTCCGTCTGTATTGCTTTGTCTTTCCATTATTCATGCTCTTTCTATGTTACCCTGTCTATCTTGCTCTGTTTTTCCAACTATCATGCTCTTTCTATCTTACTTTGTCTATCTTGCATTGTCTTTCCGTCTATCTTGCATTGTCTTTCCGTCTATCTTACATTGTCTTTCCGTCTATCTTGTATTGTCTTTCCGTCTATCTTGTTTTCTCTTTTTTACTACTTCTATCTACCTCTATATTTACGTCTATCTTGTACTGTCTTTTTGTCTATCTTGCTGTGTCTTTTTGTCTATCTTGCTCTGTCTTTCCGTCTATTTTTCATTGTCTTTCTGTCTATCTTGCATTGTCTTTCCGTCTATCTTGCTTTCTCTTTTTTACTTTGTCTATCTTCCTCTATCTTAGCCTCTATCTTGTAATGTCTTTCCGTCTGTCTTGCTGTGTCTTTTTATCTATCTTGCACTGTCTTTCCGTCTATTTTGCATTGTCTTTCCGTCTGTCTTGCATTGTCTTTCCGTCTATCTAGCTCTGTCTTTTTGTCCATCTTGCTCTATCTTTCCGTCTATCTTGCATTGTCTTTCCGTTTATCTTGCACTTTCTTTCCGTCTATTTTGCTTTCTCTTTCTTACTTTGTCTAGCTTCCTCTATCTTTACGTCTATCTTGTAATGTCTTTCCGTCTATCTTGCATTGTCTCTCCGTCTATCTTGCTTTCTCTTTTTTACTTTGTCTATCTTCCTCTATCTTTTCCTCTATCTTGTAATGTCTTTCCGTCTGTCTTGCTGTGTCTTTTTATCTATCTTGCTCTGTATTTCCGTCTATCTAGCATTGTCTTTCCGTCTATCTTGCATTGTCTTTCAGTCTATCTTGCACTTTCTTTCCGTCTATCTTGCACTATCTTTCCGAATATCTTGCTCTGTCTTATCATTTATTTTGCTCAGTTTTTCTGTCTATCGTGAACTGTCTTTCCGTCTATCTTGCTTTGTCTTTCCATTATTCATGCTCTTTCTATGTTACCCTGTCTATCTTGCTCTGTTTTTCCAACTATCATGCTCTTTCTATCTTACTTTGTCTATCTTGCATTGTCTTTCCGTCTATCTTGCATTGTCTTTCCGTCTATCTTACATAGTCTTTCCGTCTATCTTGTATTGTCTTTCCGTATATCTTGCTTTCTCTTTTTTACTACTTTTATTTACCTCTATCTTTACGTCTATCTTGTAATGTCTTTCTGTCTTTCTTGCTGTGTCTATTTGTCTATCTTGCTCTGTCTTTCCGACTATTTTTCATTGTCTTTCCGTATATCTTGCATTGTCTTTCCGTCTATCTTGCACTGTCTTTCCGTCTATTTTGCATTGTCTTTCCGTCTATCTTGCATTGCCTTTCCGTCTATCTTGCACTGTCTTTCCGTCTTCTTTGCATTGTCTTTCCGTCTATCTTGCTTTCTCTTATTTACTTTGTCTATCTTCCTCTATCTTTTCCTCTATCTTGCAATGTCTTTCCGCTGTCTTGCTGTGTCTTTTTGTCTATCTTGCTCTGTCTTTCCGTCTTTCTTGCATTGTCTTTCCGTCTATCTTGCATTGTCTTTCCGTCTATCTTCCATTGTCTTACAGTCTATCTTGCACTTTCTTTCCGTCTATCTTGCACTATCTTTCCGACTATCTTGCTCTGTCTTATCATTTATTTTGATCAGTTTTTCTGTCTATCTTGCACTGTCTTTCCGTCTATCTTGCTTTGTCTTTCCATTATTCATGCTCTTTCTATGTTACCCTGTCTGTCTTACTCTGTTTTTCCAACTATCATGCTCTTTCTATCTTACTTTGACTATTTTGCTCTGTCATTCCGACTATCTTGCATTGTCTTTCCTTCTATCTAGCTCTGTCTTTTTGTCTATCTAGCTCTGTCTTTTTGTCTATCTTGCTCTGTCTTTCCGTCTATTTTTCATTGTCTTTCCGTCTATTTTGCATTGCCTTTCCGTCTATCTTGCATTGTCTTTCCGTCTATCTTGCATTGTCTTTCCGTCTATCTTGCACTGTCTTTCCGACTATCATGCTCTTTCTTTCTTACTTTGTCTATCTTGCATTGTCTTTCCGTCTATCTTGCACTGTCTTTCCGTCTATCTTGTATTGTCTTTCCGTCTATCTTGCTTTCTCTTTTTTACTTTGTCTATCTTCCTCTATTTTTTCCTCTATCTTGTAATGTCTTTCGTCTGTCTTGCTGTGTCTTTTTATCAATCTTGCATTGTCTTTCCGTCTATCTTGCATTGTCTTTCAGTCTATCTTGCACTGTCTTTCCGTCTATCTTGCACTATCTTTCCGACTATCTTGCACTGTCTTATCATTTATTTTGCTCAGTTTTTCTGTCTATCTTGCACTGTCTTTCCGTCTGTCTTGCTTTGTCTTTCCATTATTCATGCTCTTTCTATGTTACCCTGTCTATCTTGCTCTGTTTTTCCAACTATCTTGCTCTTTCTATCTTACTTTGTCTATCTTGCATTGTCTTTCCGTCTATCTTGCATTGTCTTTCCGTCTATCTTACATTGTCTTTCCGTCTATCTTGTATTGTCTTTCCGTCTATCTTGTTTTCTCTTTTTTACTACTTCTATCTACCTCTATATTTACGTCTATCTTGTACTGTCTTTTTGTCTATCTTGCTGTGTCTTTTTGTCTATCTTGCTCTGTCTTTCCGTCTATTTTTCATTGTCTTTCTGTCTATCTTGCATAGTCTTTCCGTCTATCTTGCTTTCTCTTTTTTACTTTGTCTATCTTCCTCTATCTTACCCTCTATCTTGTAATGTCTTTCCGTCTGTCTTGCTGTGTCTTTTTATCTATCTTGCTCTGTCTTTCCGTCTATCTTGCATTGTCTTTCCGTCTATCTTGCACTGTCTTTCCGTCTATTTTGCATTGTCTTTCCGTCTATCTTGCATTGTCTTTCCGTCTATCTAGCTCTGTCTTTTTGTCCATCTTGCTCTATCTTTCCGTCTATCTTGCATTGTCTTTCCGTTTATCTTGCACTTTCTTTCCGTCTATTTTGCTTTCTCTTTTTTACTTTGTCTAGATTCCTCTATCTTTACGTCTATCTTGTAATGTGTTTCCGTCTATCTTGCATTGTATCTCCGTCTATCTTGCTTTCTCTTTTTTACTTTGTCTATCTTCCTCTATCTTTTCCTCTATCTTGTAATGTCTTTCCGTCTGTCTTGCTGTGTCTTTTTATCTATCTTGCTCTGTATTTCCGTCTATCTAGCATTGTCTTTCCGTCTATCTTGCATTGTCTTTCAGTCTATCTTGCACTTTCTTTCCGTCTATCTTGCACTATCTTTCCGAATATCTTGCTCTGTCTTTTCATTTATTTTGCTCAGTTTTTCTGTCTATCGTGAACTGTCTTTCCGTCTATCTTGCTTTGTCTTTCCATTATTCATGCTCTTTCTATGTTACCCTGTCTATCTTGCTCTGTTTTTCCAACTATCATGCTCTTTCTATCTTACTTTGTCTATCTTGCATTGTCTTTCCGTCTATCTTGCATTGTCTTTCCGTCTATCTTACATAGTCTTTCCGTCTATCTTGTATTGTCTTTCCGTCTATCTTGCTTTCTCTTTTTTACTTTGTCTATCTTCCTCTATTATTTCCTCTATCTTGTAATGTCTTTCGTCTGTCTTGCTGTGTCTTTTTATCAATCTTGCATTGTCTTTCCGTCTATCTTGCATTGTCTTTCAGTCTATCTTGCATTGTCTTTCCGTCTATCTTACATTGTCTTTCCGTCTATCTTGTATTGTCTTTCCGTCTATCTTGTTTTCTCTTTTTTACTACTTCTATCTACCTCTATATTTACGTCTATCTTATAATGTCTTTTTGTCTATCTTGCTGTGTCTTTTTGTCTATCTTGCTCTGTCTTTCCGTCTATTTTTCATTGTCTTTCCGTCTATTTTGCATTGCCTTTCCGTCTATCTTGCATTGTCTTTCCGTCTATCTTGCATTGTCTTTCCGTCTATCTTGCACTGTCTTTCCGACTATCATGCTCTTTCTTTCTTACTTTGTCTATCTTGCATTGTCTTTCCGTCTATCTTGCACTGTCTTTCCGTCTATCTTGTATTGTCTTTCCGTCTATCTTGCTTTCTCTTTTTTACTTTGTCTATCTTCCTCTATTTTTTCCTCTATCTTGTAATGTCTTTCGTCTGTCTTGCTGTGTCTTTTTATCAATCTTGCATTGTCTTTCCGTCTATCTTGCATTGTCTTTCAGTCTATCTTGCACTGTCTTTCCGTCTATCTTGCACTATCTTTCCGACTATCTTGCACTGTCTTATCATTTATTTTGCTCAGTTTTTCTGTCTATCTTGCACTGTCTTTCCGTCTGTCTTGCTTTGTCTTTCCATTATTCATGCTTTTTCTATGTTACCCTGTCTATCTTGCTCTGTTTTTCCAACTATCATGCTCTTTCTATCTTACTTTGTCTATCTTGCATTGTCTTTCCGTCTATCTTGCATTGTCTTTCCGTCTATCTTACATTGTCTTTCCGTCTATCTTGTATTGTCTTTCCGTCTATCTTGTTTTCTCTTTTTTACTACTTCTATCTACCTCTATATTTACGTCTATCTTGTACTGTCTTTTTGTCTATCTTGCTGTGTCTTTTTGTCTATCTTGCTCTGTCTTTCCGTCTATTTTTCATTGTCTTTCTGTCTATCTTGCATAGTCTTTCCGTCTATCTTGCTTTCTCTTTTTTACTTTGTCTATCTTCCTCTATCTTACCCTCTATCTTGTAATGTCTTTCCGTCTGTCTTGCTGTGTCTTTTTATCTATCTTGCTCTGTCTTTCCGTCTATCTTGCATTGTCTTTCCGTCTATCTTGCACTGTCTTTCCGTCTATTTTGCATTGTCTTTCCGTCTATCTTGCATTGTCTTTCCGTCTATCTAGCTCTGTCTTTTTGTCCATCTTGCTCTATCTTTCCGTCTATCTTGCATTGTCTTTCCGTTTATCTTGCACTTTCTTTCCGTCTATTTTGCTTTCTCTTTTTTACTTTGTCTAGCTTCCTCTATCTTTACGTCTATCTTGTAATGTGTTTCCGTCTATCTTGCATTGTCTCTCCGTCTATCTTGCTTTCTCTTTTTTACTTTGTCTATCTTCCTCTATCTTTTCCTCTATCTTGTAATGTCTTTCCGTCTGTCTTGCTGTGTCTTTTTATCTATCTTGCTCTGTATTTCCGTCTATCTAGCATTGTCTTTCCGTCTATCTTGCATTGTCTTTCAGTCTATCTTGCACTTTCTTTCCGTCTATCTTGCACTATCTTTCCGAATATCTTGCTCTGTCTTATCATTTATTTTGATCAGTTTTTCTGTCTATCGTGAACTGTCTTTCCGTCTATCTTGCTTTGTCTTTCCATTATTCATGCTCTTTCTATGTTACCCTGTCTATCTTGCTCTGTTTTTCCAACTATCATGCTCTTTCTATCTTACTTTGTCTATCTTGCATTGTCTTTCCGTCTATCTTGCATTGTCTTTCCGTCTATCTTACATAGTCTTTCCGTCTATCTTGTATTGTCTTTCCGTCTATCTTGCTTTCTCTTTTTTACTTTGTCTATCTTCCTCTATTATTTCCTCTATCTTGTAATGTCTTTCGTCTGTCTTGCTGTGTCTTTTTATCAATCTTGCATTGTCTTTCCGTCTATCTTGCATTGTCTTTCAGTCTATCTTGCACTATCTTTCCGACTATCTTGCTTTGTCTTTCCATTATTCATGCTTTTTCTATGTTACCCTGTCTATCTTGCTCTGTTTTTCCAACTATCATGCTCTTTCTATCTTACTTTGTCTATCTTGCATTGTCTTTCCGTCTATCTTGCATTGTCTTTCCGTCTATCTTACATTGTCTTTCCGTCTATCTTGTATTGTCTTTCCGTCTATCTTGTTTTCTCTTTTTTACTACTTCTATCTACCTCTATATTTACGTCTATCTTATAATGTCTTTTTGTCTATCTTGCTCTGTCTTTCCGTCTATTTTTCATTGTCTTTCCGTCTATTTTGCATTGCCTTTCCGTCTATCTTGCATTGTCTTTCCGTCTATCTTGCATTGTCTTTCCGTCTATCTTGCACTGTCTTTCCGACTATCATGCTCTTTCTTTCTTACTTTGTCTATCTTGCATTGTCTTTCCGTCTATCTTGCACTGTCTTTCCGTCTATCTTGTATTGTCTTTCCGTCTATCTTGCTTTCTCTTTTTTACTTTGTCTATCTTCCTCTATTTTTTCCTCTATCTTGTAATGTCTTTCGTCTGTCTTGCTGTGTCTTTTTATCAATCTTGCATTGTCTTTCCGTCTATCTTGCATTGTCTTTCAGTCTATCTTGCACTGTCTTTCCGTCTATCTTGCACTATCTTTCCGACTATCTTGCACTGTCTTATCATTTATTTTGCTCAGTTTTTCTGTCTATCTTGCACTGTCTTTCCGTCTGTCTTGCTTTGTCTTTCCATTATTCATGCTCTTTCTATGTTACCCTGTCTATCTTGCTCTGTTTTTACAACTATCATGCTCTTTCTATCTTACTTTGTCTATCTTGCATTGTCTTTCCGTCTATCTTGCATTGTCTTTCCGTCTATCTTACATTGTCTTTCCGTCTATGTTGTATTGTCTTTCCGTCTATCTTGTTTTCTCTTTTTTACTACTTCTATCTACCTCTATATTTACGTCTATCTTGTACTGTCTTTTTGTCTATCTTGCTGTGTCTTTTTGTCTATCTTGCTCTGTCTTTCCGTCTATTTTTCATTGTCTTTCTGTCTATCTTGCATAGTCTTTCCGTCTATCTTGCTTTCTCTTTTTTACTTTGTCTATCTTCCTCTATCTTACCCTCTATCTTGTAATGTCTTTCCGTCTGTCTTGCTGTGTCTTTTTATCTATCTTGCTCTGTCTTTCCGTCTATTTTGCATTGTCTTTCCGTCTATCTTGCATTGTCTTTCCGTCTATCTAGCTCTGTCTTTTTGTCCATCTTGCTCTATCTTTCCGTCTATCTTGCATTGTCTTTCCGTTTATCTTGCACTTTCTTTCCGTCTATTTTGCTTTCTCTTTTTTACTTTGTCTAGCTTCCTCTATCTTTACGTCTATCTTGTAATGTGTTTCCGTCTATCTTGCATTGTATCTCCGTCTATCTTGCTTTCTCTTTTTTACTTTGTCTATCTTCCTCTATCTTTTCCTCTATCTTGTAATGTCTTTCCGTCTGTCTTGCTGTGTCTTTTTATCTATCTTGCTCTGTATTTCCGTCTATCTAGCATTGTCTTTCCGTCTATCTTGCATTGTCTTTCAGTCTATCTTGCACTTTCTTTCCGTCTATCTTGCACTATCTTTCCGAATATCTTGCTCTGTCTTTTCATTTATTTTGCTCAGTTTTTCTGTCTATCGTGAACTGTCTTTCCGTCTATCTTGCTTTGTCTTTCCATTATTCATGCTCTTTCTATGTTACCCTGTCTATCTTGCTCTGTTTTTCCAACTATAATGCTCTTTCTATCTTACTTTGTCTATCTTGCATTGTCTTTCCGTCTATCTTGCATTGTCTTTCCGTCTATCTTACATAGTCTTTCCGTCTATCTTGTATTGTCTTTCCGTCTATCTTGCTTTCTCTTTTTTACTTTGTCTATCTTCCTCTATTATTTCCTCTATCTTGTAATGTCTTTCGTCTGTCTTGCTGTGTCTTTTTATCAATCTTGCATTGTCTTTCCGTCTATCTTGCATTGTCTTTCAGTCTATCTTGCACTGTCTTTCCGTCTATCTTGCACTATCTTTCCGACTATCTTGCTTTGTCTTTCCATTATTCATGCTTTTTCTATGTTACCCTGTCTATCTTGCTCTGTTTTTCCAACTATCATGCTCTTTCTATCTTACTTTGTCTATCTTGCATTGTCTTTCCGTCTATCTTGCATTGTCTTTCCGTCTATCTTACATTGTCTTTCCGTCTATCTTGTATTGTCTTTCCGTCTATCTTGTTTTCTCTTTTTTACTACTTCTATCTACCTCTATATTTACGTCTATCTTATAATGTCTTTTTGTCTATCTTGCTGTGTCTTTTTGTCTATCTTGCTCTGTCTTTCCGTCTATTTTTCATTGTCTTTCCGTCTATTTTGCATTGCCTTTCCGTCTATCTTGCATTGTCTTTCCGTCTATCTTGCATTGTCTTTCCGTCTATCTTGCACTGTCTTTCCGACTATCATGCTCTTTCTTTCTTACTTTGTCTATCTTGCATTGTCTTTCCGTCTATCTTGCACTGTCTTTCCGTCTATCTTGTATTGTCTTTCCGTCTATCTTGCTTTCTCTTTTTTACTTTGTCTATCTTCCTCTATTTTTTCCTCTATCTTGTAATGTCTTTCGTCTGTCTTGCTGTGTCTTTTTATCAATCTTGCATTGTCTTTCCGTCTATCTTGCATTGTTTTTCAGTCTATCTTGCACTGTCTTTCCGTCTATCTTGCACTATCTTTCCGACTATCTTGCACTGTCTTATCATTTATTTTGCTCAGTTTTTCTGTCTATCTTGCACTGTCTTTCCGTCTGTCTTGCTTTGTCTTTCCATTATTCATGCTTTTTCTATGTTACCCTGTCTATCTTGCTCTGTTTTTCCAACTATCATGCTCTTTCTATCTTACTTTGTCTATCTTGCATTGTCTTTCCGTCTATCTTGCATTGTCTTTCCGTCTATCTTACATTGTCTTTCCGTCTATCTTGTATTGTCTTTCCGTCTATCTTGTTTTCTCTTTTTTACTACTTCTATCTACCTCTATATTTACGTCTATCTTGTACTGTCTTTTTGTCTATCTTGCTGTGTCTTTTTGTCTATCTTGCTCTGTCTTTCCGTCTATTTTTCATTGTCTTTCTGTCTATCTTGCATAGTCTTTCCGTCTATCTTGCTTTCTCTTTTTTACTTTGTCTATCTTCCTCTATCTTACCCTCTATCTTGTAATGTCTTTCCGTCTGTCTTGCTGTGTCTTTTTATCTATCTTGCTCTGTCTTTCCGTCTATCTTGCATTGTCTTTCCGTCTATCTTGCACTGTCTTTCCGTCTATTTTGCATTGTCTTTCCGTCTATCTTGCATTGTCTTTCCGTCTATCTAGCTCTGTCTTTTTGTCCATCTTGCTCTATCTTTCCGTCTATCTTGCATTGTCTTTCCGTTTATCTTGCACTTTCTTTCCGTCTATTTTGCTTTCTCTTTTTTACTTTGTCTAGCTTCCTCTATCTTTACGTCTATCTTGTAATGTGTTTCCGTCTATCTTGCATTGTCTCTCCGTCTATCTTGCTTTCTCTTTTTTACTTTGTCTATCTTCCTCTATCTTTTCCTCTATCTTGTAATGTCTTTCCGTCTGTCTTGCTGTGTCTTTTTATCTATCTTGCTCTGTATTTCCGTCTATCTAGCATTGTCTTTCCGTCTATCTTGCATTGTCCTTCAGTCTATCTTGCACTTTCTTTCCGTCTATCTTGCACTATCTTTCCGAATATCTTGCTCTGTCTTATCATTTATTTTGCTCAGTTTTTCTGTCTATCGTGAACTGTCTTTCCGTCTATCTTGCTTTGTCTTTCCATTATTCATGCTCTTTCTATGTTACCCTGTCTATCTTGCTCTGTTTTTCCAACTATCATGCTCTTTCTATCTTACTTTGTCTATCTTGCATTGTCTTTCCGTCTATCTTGCATTGTCTTTCCGTCTATCTTACATAGTCTTTCCGTCTATCTTGTATTGTCTTTCCGTCTATCTTGCTTTCTCTTTTTTACTTTGTCTATCTTCCTCTATTATTTCCTCTATCTTGTAATGTCTTTCGTCTGTCTTGCTGTGTCTTTTTATCAATCTTGCATTGTCTTTCCGTCTATCTTGCATTGTCTTTCAGTCTATCTTGCACTATCTTTCCGACTATCTTGCTTTGTCTTTCCATTATTCATGCTTTTTCTATGTTACCCTGTCTATCTTGCTCTGTTTTTCCAACTATCATGCTCTTTTATCTTACTTTGTCTATCTTGCATTGTCTTTCCGTCTATCTTGCATTGTCTTTCCGTCTATCTTACATTGTCTTTCCGTCTATCTTGTATTGTCTTTCCGTCTATCTTGTTTTCTCTTTTTTACTACTTCTATCTACCTCTATATTTACGTCTATCTTATAATGTCTTTTTGTCTATCTTGCTGTGTCTTTTTGTCTATCTTGCTCTGTCTTTCCGTCTATTTTTCATTGTCTTTCCGTCTATTTTGCATTGCCTTTCCGTCTATCTTGCATTGTCTTTCCGTCTATCTTGCATTGTCTTTCCGTCTATCTTGCACTGTCTTTCCGACTATCATGCTCTTTCTTTCTTACTTTGTCTATCTTGCATTGTCTTTCCGTCTATCTTGCACTGTCTTTCCGTCTATCTTGTATTGTCTTTCCGTCTATCTTGCTTTCTCTTTTTTACTTTGTCTATCTTCCTCTATTTTTTCCTCTATCTTGTAATGTCTTTCGTCTGTCTTGCTGTGTCTTTTTATCAATCTTGCATTGTCTTTCCGTCTATCTTGCATTGTCTTTCAGTCTATCTTGCACTGTCTTTCCGTCTATCTTGCACTATCTTTCCGACTATCTTGCACTGTCTTATCATTTATTTTGCTCAGTTTTTCTGTCTATCTTGCACTGTCTTTCCGTCTGTCTTGCTTTGTCTTTCCATTATTCATGCTCTTTCTATGTTACCCTGTCTATCTTGCTCTGTTTTTCCAACTATCATGCTCTTTCTATCTTACTTTGTCTATCTTGCATTGTCTTTCCGTCTATCTTGCATTGTCTTTCCGTCTATCTTACATTGTCTTTCCGTCTATGTTGTATTGTCTTTCCGTCTATCTTGTTTTCTCTTTTTTACTACTTCTATCTACCTCTATATTTACGTCTATCTTGTACTGTCTTTTTGTCTATCTTGCTGTGTCTTTTTGTCTATCTTGCTCTGTCTTTCCGTCTATTTTTCATTGTCTTTCTGTCTATCTTGCATAGTCTTTCCGTCTATCTTGCTTTCTCTTTTTTACTTTGTCTATCTTCCTCTATCTTACCCTCTATCTTGTAATGTCTTTCCGTCTGTCTTGCTGTGTCTTTTTATCTATCTTGCTCTGTCTTTCCATCTATTTTGCATTGTCTTTCCGTCTATCTTGCACTGTCTTTCCGTCTATTTTGCATTGTCTTTCCGTCTATCTTGCATTGTCTTTCCGTCTATCTAGCTCTGTCTTTTTGTCCATCTTGCTCTATCTTTCTGTCTATCTTGCATTGTCTTTCCGTTTATCTTGCACTTTCTTTCCGTCTATTTTGCTTTCTCTTTTTTACTTTGTCTAGCTTCCTCTATCTTTACGTCTATCTTGTAATGTGTTTCCGTCTATCTTGCATTGTCTCTCCGTCTATCTTGCTTTCTCTTTTTTACTTTGTCTATCTTCCTCTATCTTTTCCTCTATCTTGTAATGTCTTTCCGTCTGTCTTGCTGTGTCTTTTTATCTATCTTGCTCTGTATTTCCGTCTATCTAGCATTGTCTTTCCGTCTATCTTGCATTGTCTTTCAGTCTATTTTGCACTTTCTTTCCGTCTATTTTGCACTATCTTTCCGAATATCTTGCTCTGTCTTATCATTTATTTTGCTCAGTTTTTCTGTCTATCGTGAACTGTCTTTCCGTCTATCTTGCTTTGTCTTTCCATTATTCATGCTCTTTCTATGTTACCCTGTCTATCTTGCTCTGTTTTTCCAACTATCATGCTCTTTCTATCTTACTTTGTCTATCTTGCATTGTCTTTCCGTCTATCTTGCATTGTCTTTCCGTCTATCTTACATAGTCTTTCCGTCTATCTTGTATTGTCTTTCCGTATATCTTGCTTTCTCTTTTTTACTACTTCTATTTACCTCTATCTTTACGTCTATCTTGTAATGTCTTTCTGTCTTTCTTGCTGTGTCTATTTGTCTATCTTGCTCTGTCTTTCCGACTATTTTTCATTGTCTTTCCGTATATCTTGCATTGTCTTTCCGTCTATCTTGCACTGTCTTTCCGTCTATCTTGCATTGTCTTTCCGTCTATCTTGCATTGTCTTTCAGTCTATCTTGCACTGTCTTTCCGTCTATCTTGCACTATCTTTCCGACTATCTTGCTTTGTCTTTCCATTATTCATGCTTTTTCTATGTTACCCTGTCTATCTTGCTCTGTTTTTCCAACTATCATGCTCTTTCTATCTTACTTTGTCTATCTTGCATTGTCTTTCCGTCTATCTTGCATTGTCTTTCCGTCTATCTTACATTGTCTTTCCGTCTATCTTGTATTGTCTTTCCGTCTATCTTGTTTTCTCTTTTTTACTACTTCTATCTACCTCTATATTTACGTCTATCTTATAATGTCTTTTTGTCTATCTTGCTGTGTCTTTTTGTCTATCTTGCTCTGTCTTTCCGTCTATTTTTCATTGTCTTTCCGTCTATTTTGCATTGCCTTTCCGTCTATCTTGCATTGTCTTTCCGTCTATCTTGCATTGTCTTTCCGTCTATCTTGCACTGTCTTTCCGACTATCATGCTCTTTCTTTCTTACTTTGTCTATCTTGCATTGTCTTTCCGTCTATCTTGCACTGTCTTTCCGTCTATCTTGTATTGTCTTTCCGTCTATCTTGCTTTCTCTTTTTTACTTTGTCTATCTTCCTCTATTTTTTCCTCTATCTTGTAATGTCTTTCGTCTGTCTTGCTGTGTCTTTTTATCAATCTTGCATTGTCTTTCCGTCTATCTTGCATTGTCTTTCAGTCTATCTTGCACTGTCTTTCCGTCTATCTTGCACTATCTTTCCGACTATCTTGCACTGTCTTATCATTTATTTTGCTCAGTTTTTCTGTCTATCTTGCACTGTCTTTCCGTCTGTATTGCTTTGTCTTTCCATTATTCATGCTCTTTCTATGTTACCCTGTCTATCTTGCTCTGTTTTTCCAACTATCATGCTCTTTCTATCTTACTTTGTCTATCTTGCATTGTCTTTCCGTCTATCTTGCATTGTCTTTCCGTCTATCTTACATTGTCTTTCCGTCTATCTTGTATTGTCTTTCCGTCTATCTTGTTTTCTCTTTTTTACTACTTCTATCTACCTCTATATTTACGTCTATCTTGTACTGTCTTTTTGTCTATCTTGCTGTGTCTTTTTGTCTATCTTGCTCTGTCTTTCCGTCTATTTTTCATTGTCTTTCTGTCTATCTTGCATTGTCTTTCCGTCTATCTTGCTTTCTCTTTTTTACTTTGTCTATCTTCCTCTATCTTACCCTCTATCTTCTAATGTCTTTCCGTCTGTCTTGCT
Source organism: Mixophyes fleayi (assembly GCF_038048845.1). NCBI lineage: Eukaryota > Metazoa > Chordata > Amphibia > Anura > Limnodynastidae > Mixophyes > Mixophyes fleayi. The sequence continues at coordinate 14,897 of NW_027446340.1, read as the reverse complement.
GTGTCTTTTTATCTATCTTGCACTGTCTTTTTGTCCATCTTGCTCTATCTTTCCGTCTATCTTGCATTGTCTTTCCGTTTATCTTGCACTTTCTTTCCGTCTATTTTGCTTTCTCTTTTTTACTTTGTCTAGCTTCCTCTATCTTTACGTCTATCTTGTAATGTCTTTCCGTCTATCTTGCATTGTCTCTCCTTCTATCTTGCTTTCTCTTTTTTACTTTGTCTATCTTCCTCTATCTTTTCCTCTATCTTGTAATGTCTTTCCGTCTGTCTTGCTGTGTCTTTTTATCTATCTTGCTCTGTATTTCCGTCTATCTAGCATTGTCTTTCCGTCTGTCTTGCATTGTCTTTCCGTCTATCTAGCTCTGTCTTTTTGTCCATCTTGCTCTATCTTTCCGTCTATCTTGCATTGTCTTTCCATTTATCTTGCACTTTCTTTCCGTCTATTTTGCTTTCTCTTTTTTACTTTGTCTAGCTTCCTCTATCTTTACGTCTATCTTGTAATGTCTTTCCGTCTATCTTGCATTGTCTCTCCGTCTATCTTGCTTTCTCTTTTTTACTTTGTCTATCTTCCTCTATCTTTTCCTCTATCTTGTAATGTCTTTCCGTCTGTCTTGCTGTGTCTTTTTATCTATCTTGCTCTGTATTTCCGTCTATCTAGCATTGTCTTTCCGTCTATCTTGCATTGTCTTTCAGTCTATCTTGCACTTTCTTTCCGTCTATCTTGCACTATCTTTCCGAATATCTTGCTCTGTCTTATCATTTATTTTGCTCAGTTTTTCTGTCTATCGTGAACTGTCTTTCCGTCTATCTTGCTTTGTCTTTCCATTATTCATGCTCTTTCTATGTTACCCTGTCTATCTTGCTCTGTTTTTCCAACTATCATGCTCTTTCTATCTTACTTTGTCTATCTTGCATTGTCTTTCCGTCTATCTTGCATTGTCTTTCCGTCTATCTTACATAGTCTTTCCGTCTATCTTGTATTGTCTTTCCGTATATCTTGCTTTCTCTTTTTTACTACTTCTATTTACCTCTATCTTTACGTCTATCTTGTAATGTCTTTCTGTCTTTCTTGCTGTGTCTATTTGTCTATCTTGCTCTGTCTTTCCGACTATTTTTCATTGTCTTTCCGTATATCTTGCATTGTCTTTCCGTCTATCTTGCACTGTCTTTCCGTCTATTTTGCATTGTCTTTCCGTCTATCTTGCATTGCCTTTCCGTCTATCTTGCACTGTCTTTCCGTCTTCTTTGCATTGTCTTTCCGTCTATCTTGCATTGTCTTACAGTCTATCTTGCACTTTCTTTCCGTCTATCTTGCACTATCTTTCCGACTATCTTGCTCTGTCTTATCATTTATTTTGATCAGTTTTTCTGTCTATCTTGCACTGTCTTTCCGTCTATCTTGCTTTGTCTTTCCATTATTCATGCTCTTTCTATGTTACCCTGTCTGTCTTGCTCTGTTTTTCCAACTATCATGCTCTTTCTATCTTACTTTGACTATTTTGCTCTGTCATTCCGTCTATCTTGCATTGTCTTTCCTTCTATCTAGCTCTGTCTTTTTGTCTATCTAGCTCTGTCTTTTCGTCTATCTTGCATTGTCTTTCCGTCTATCTTCAACTGTCTTTCCGACTATCATGCTCTTTCTTTCTTACTTTTTCTATCTTGCATTGTCTTTCCGTCTATCTTGCACTGTCTTTCCGTCTATCTTGCATTGTCTTTCCGTCTATCTTGCTTTCTCTTTTTTACTTTGTCTATCTTCCTCTATCTTTTTCTCTATCTTGTAATGTCTTTCCGTCTGTCTTGCTGTTTCTTTTTATCTATCTTGCTCTGTCTTTCCGTCTATCTTTCATTGTCTTTCCGTCTATCTTGCATTGTCTTTCAGTCTATCTTTCACTTTCTTTCCGTCTATCTTGCACTGTCTTATCATTTATTTTGCTCAGTTTTTCCGTCTATCTTGCACTGTCTTTCCGTCTGTCTTGCTTTGTCTTTCCATTATTCATGCTCTTTCTATGTTACCCTGTCTATCTTGCTCTGTTTTTCCAACTATCATGCTCTTTCTATCTTACTTTGTCTATCTTGCATTGTCTTTCCGTCTTTCCTGCATTGTCTTTCCGTCTATCTTACATTGTCTTAACGTCTATCTTGTATTGTCTTTCCGTATATCTTGTTTTCTCTTTTTTACTACTTCTATCTACCTCTATCTTTACGTCTATCTTGTAATGTCTTTCTGTCTATCTTGCTGTGTCTTTTTGTCTATCTTGCTCTGTCTTTCCGTCTATTTTTCATTGTTTTTCAGTCTATCTTGCATTGTCTTTCCGTCTATCTTGCACTGTCTTTCCGTCTATTTTGCATTGTCTTTCCGTCTATCTTGCATTGTCTTTCCGTCTATCTTGCACTGTCTTTCCGTTTATCTTGCATTGTCTTTCCGTCTATTTTGCTTTCTCTTTTTTACTCTGTCTATCTTCCTCTATCTTTTCCTCTATCTTGTAATGTCTTTCCGTCTGTCTTGCTGTGTCTTTTTATCTATCTTGCTCTGTCTTTCCGTCTATCTTGCATTGTCTTTCCGTCTATCTTGCATTGTCTTTCCGACTATCTTGCACTGTCTTATCATTTATTTTGCTCAGTTTTTCTGTCTATCTTGCTCTGTCTTTCCGTCTATCTTGCTTTGTCTTTCCATTATTCATGCTCTTTCTATGTTACCCTGTCTATCTTGCTCTGTTTTTCCAACTATCATGCTCTTCCTATCTTTGTCTATTTTGCCCTGTCATTCCTTCTATCTTGCATTGTCTTTCTGTCTATCTAGCTCTGTCTTTTTGTCTATCTTGCTCTATCTTTCCGTCTATCTTGCATTGTCTTTCCGTTTATCTTGCACTTTCTTTCCGTCTATTTTGCTTTCTCTTTTTTACTTTGTCTAGCTTCCTCTATCTTTACGTCTATCTTGTAATGTCTTTCCGTCTATCTTGCATTGTCTTTCCGTCTATCTTGCTTTCTCTTTTTTACTTTGTCTATCTTCCTCTATCTTTTCCTCTATCTTGTAATGTCTTTCCGTCTGTCTTGCTGTGTCTTTTTATCTATCTTGCTCTGTCTTTCCGTCTATCTTGCATTGTCTTTCCGTCTATCTTGCATTGTCTTTCAGTCTATCTTGCACTTTCTTTCCGTCTATCTTGCACTATCTTTCCGACTATCTTGCTCTGTCTTATCATTTATTTTGCTCAGTTTTTCTGTCCATCGTGCACTGTCTTTCCGTCTATCTTGCTTTGTCTTTCCATTATTCATGCTCTTTCTATGTTACCCTGTCTATCTTGCGCTGTTTTTCCAACTATCATGCTCTTTCTATCTTACTTTGTCTATCTTGCATAGTCTTTCCGTCTATCTTGTATTGTCTTTCCGTATATCTTGCTTTCTCTTTTTTACTACTTCTATTTACCTCTATCTTTACGTCTATCTTGTAATGTCTTTCTGTCTATCTTGCTGTGTCTTTTTGTCTATCTTGCTCTGTCTTTCCGACTATTTTTCATTGTCTTTCCATCTATCTTGCATTGTCTTTCCGTCTATCTTGCACTGTCTTTCTGTCTATTTTGCATTGTCTTTCCGTCTATCTTGCATTGTCTTTCCGTCTATCTAGCTCTGTTTTTTTGTCTATCTTGCTTTGTCTTTCCATTATTCATGCTCTTTCTATGTTACCCTGTCTATCTTGCTCTGTTTTTCCAACTATCATGCTCTTTCTATCTTACTTTGTCTATCTTGCATTGTCTTTCCGTCTATCTTGCATTGTCTTTCCGTCTATCTTACATAGTCTTTCCGTCTATCTTGTATTGTCTTTCCGTATATCTTGCTTTCTCTTTTTTACTACTTCTATTTACCTCTATCTTTACGTCTATCTTGTAATGTCTTTCTGTCTTTCTTGCTGTGTCTATTTGTCTATCTTGCTCTGTCTTTCCGACTATTTTTCATTGTCTTTCCGTATATCTTGCATTGTCTTTCCGTCTATCTTGCACTGTCTTTCCGTCTATTTTGCATTGTCTTTCCGTCTATCTTGCATTGTCTTTCCGTCTATCTTGCACTGTCTTTCCGTCTTCTTTGCATTGTCTTTCCGTCTATCTTGCTTTCTCTTATTTACTTTGTCTATCTTCCTCTATCTTTTCCTCTATCTTGTAATGTCTTTCCGCTGTCTTGCTGTGTCTTTTTGTCTATCTTGCTCTGTCTTTCCGTCTTTCTTGCATTGTCTTTCCGTCTATCTTGCATTGTCTTTCCGTCTATCTTGCATTGTCTTTCAGTCTATCTTGCACTTTCTTTCCGTCTATCTTGCACTATCTTTCCGACTATCTTGCTCTGTCTTATCATTTATTTTGATCAGTTTTTCTGTCTATCTTGCACTGTCTTTCCGTCTATCTTGCTTTGTCTTTCCATTATTCATGCTCTTTCTATGTTACCCTGTCTGTCTTGCTCTGTTTTTCCAACTATCATGCTCTTTCTATCTTACTTTGACTATTTTGCTCTGTCATTCCGTCTATCTTGCATTGTCTTTCCTTCTATCTAGCTCTGTCTTTTTGTCTATCTAGCTCTGTCTTTTCGTCTATCTTGCATTGTCTTTCCGTCTATCTTCAACTGTCTTTCCGACTATCATGCTCTTTCTTTCTTACTTTTTCTATCTTGCATTGTCTTTCCGTCTATCTTGCACTGTCTTTCCGTCTATCTTGCATTGTCTTTCCGTCTATATTGCTTTCTCTTTTTTACTTTGTCTATCTTCCTCTATCTTTTTCTCTATCTTGTAATGTCTTTCCGTCTGTCTTGCTGTTTCTTTTTATCTATCTTGCTCTGTCTTTCCGTCTATCTTGCATTGTCTTTCAGTCTATCTTTCACTTTCTTTCCGTCTATCTTGCACTGTCTTATCATTTATTTTGCTCAGTTTTTCCGTCTATCTTGCACTGTCTTTCCGTCTGTCTTGCTTTGTCTTTCCATTATTCATGCTCTTTCTATGTTACCCTGTCTATCTTGCTCTGTTTTTCCAACTATCATGCTCTTTCTATCTTACTTTGTCTATCTTGCATTGTCTTTCCGTCTTTCCTGCATTGTCTTTCCGTCTATCTTACATTGTCTTACCGTCTATCTTGTATTGTCTTTCCGTATATCTTGTTTTCTCTTTTTTACTACTTCTATCTACCTCTATCTTTACGTCTATCTTGTAATGTCTTTCTGTCTATCTTGCTGTGTCTTTTTGTCTATCTTGCTCTGTCTTTCCGTCTATTTTTCATTGTCTTTCCGTCTATCTTGCACTGTCTTTCCGTCTATCTTGCTTTGTCTTTCCATTATTCATGCTCTTTCTATGTTACCCTGTCTATCTTGCTCTGTTTTTCCAACTATCATGCTCTTCCTATCTTTGTCTATTTTGCCCTGTCATTCCTTCTATCTTGCATTGTCTTTCCGTCTATCTAGCTCTGTCTTTTTGTCTATCTTGCTCTATCTTTCCGTCTATCTTGCATTGTCTTTCCGTTTATCTTGCACTTTCTTTCCGTCTATTTTGCTTTCTCTTTTTTACTTTGTCTAGCTTCCTCTATCTTTACGTCTATCTTGCATTGCCTTTCCGTCTATCTTGCACTGTCTTTCCGTCTTCTTTGCATTGTCTTTCCGTCTATCTTGCTTTCTCTTATTTACTTTGTCTATCTTCCTCTATCTTTTCCTCTATCTTGTAATGTCTTTCCGCTGTCTTGCTGTGTCTTTTTGTCTATCTTGCCCTGTCTTTCCGTCTTTCTTGCATTGTCTTTCCGTCTATCTTGCATTGTCTTTCCGTCTATCTTGCATTGTCTTACAGTCTATCTTGCACTTTCTTTCCGTCTATCTTGCACTATCTTTCCGACTATCTTGCTCTGTCTTATCATTTATTTTGATCAGTTTTTCTGTCTATCTTGCACTGTCTTTCCGTCTATCTTGCTTTGTCTTTCCATTATTCATGCTCTTTCTATGTTACCCTGTCTGTCTTGCTCTGTTTTTCCAACTATCATGCTCTTTCTATCTTACTTTGACTATTTTGCTCTGTCATTCCGTCTATCTTGCATTGTCTTTCCTTCTATCTAGCTCTGTCTTTTTGTCTATCTAGCTCTGTCTTTTTGTCTATCTTGCTCTGTCTTTCCGTCTATTTTTCATTGTCTTTCCGTCTATTTTGCATTGCCTTTCCGTCTATCTTGCATTGTCTTTCCGTCTATCTTGCATTGTCTTTCCGTCTATCTTGCACTGTGTTTCCGACTATCATGCTCTTTCTTTCTTACTTTGTCTATCTTGCATTGTCTTTCCGTCTATCTTGCACTGTCTTTCCGTCTATCTTGTATTGTCTTTCCGTCTATCTTGCTTTCTCTTTTTTACTTTGTCTATCTTCCTCTATTTTTTCCTCTATCTTGTAATGTCTTTCGTCTGTCTTGCTGTGTCTTTTTATCAATCTTGCATTGTCTTTCCGTCTATCTTGCATTGTCTTGCAGTCTATCTTGCACTGTCTTTCCGTCTATCTTGCACTATCTTTCCGACTATCTTGCACTGTCTTATCATTTATTTTGCTCAGTTTTTCTGTCTATCTTGCACTGTCTTTCCGTCTGTCTTGCTTTGTCTTTCCATTATTCATGCTCTTTCTATGTTACCCTGTCTATCTTGCTCTGTTTTTCCAACTATCATGCTCTTTCTATCTTACTTTGTCTATCTTGCATTGTCTTTCCGTCTATCTTGCATTGTCTTTCCGTCTATCTTACATTGTCTTTCCGTCTATCTTGTATTGTCTTTCCGTCTATCTTGTTTTCTCTTTTTTACTACTTCTATCTACCTCTATATTTACGTCTATCTTGTACTGTCTTTTTGTCTATCTTGCTGTGTCTTTTTGTCTATCTTGCTCTGTCTTTCCGTCTATTTTTCATTGTCTTTCTGTCTATCTTGCATAGTCTTTCCGTCTATCTTGCTTTCTCTTTTTTACTTTGTCTATCTTCCTCTATCTTTTCCTCTATCTTGTAATGTCTTTCCGTCTGTCTTGCTGTGTCTTTTTATCTATCTTGCTCTGTCTTTCCGTCTATCTTGCATTGTCTTTCCGTCTATCTTGCATTGTCTTTCCGACTATCTTGCACTGTCTTATCATTTATTTTGCTCAGTTTTTCTGTCTATCTTGCTCTGTCTTTCCGTCTATCTTGCTTTGTCTTTCCATTATTCATGCTCTTTCTATGTTACCCTGTCTATCTTGCTCTGTTTTTCCAACTATCATGCTCTTCCTATCTTTGTCTATTTTGCCCTGTCATTCCTTCTATCTTGCATTGTCTTTCTGTCTATCTAGCTCTGTCTTTTTGTCTATCTTGCTCTATCTTTCCGTCTATCTTGCATTGTCTTTCCGTTTATCTTGCACTTTCTTTCCGTCTATTTTGCTTTCTCTTTTTTACTTTGTCTAGCTTCCTCTATCTTTACGTCTATCTTGTAATGTCTTTCCGTCTATCTTGCATTGTCTTTCCGTCTATCTTGCTTTCTCTTTTTTACTTTGTCTATCTTCCTCTATCTTTTCCTCTATCTTGTAATGTCTTTCCGTCTGTCTTGCTGTGTCTTTTTATCTATCTTGCTCTGTCTTTCCGTCTATCTTGCATTGTCTTTCCGTCTATCTTGCATTGTCTTTCAGTCTATCTTGCACTTTCTTTCCGTCTATCTTGCACTATCTTTCCGACTATCTTGCTCTGTCTTATCATTTATTTTGCTCAGTTTTTCTGTCCATCGTGCACTGTCTTTCCGTCTATCTTGCTTTGTCTTTCCATTATTCATGCTCTTTCTATGTTACCCTGTCTATCTTGCTCTGTTTTTCCAACTATCATGCTCTTTCTATCTTACTTTGTCTATCTTGCATAGTGTTTCCGTCTATCTTGTATTGTCTTTCCGTATATCTTGCTTTCTCTTTTTTACTACTTCTATTTACCTCTATCTTTACGTCTATCTTGTAATGTCTTTCTGTCTATCTTGCTGTGTCTTTTTGTCTATCTTGCTCTGTCTTTCCGACTATTTTTCATTGTCTTTCCATCTATCTTGCATTGTCTTTCCGTCTATCTTGCACTGTCTTTCTGTCTATTTTGCATTGTCTTTCCGTCTATCTTGCATTGTCTTTCCGTCTATCTAGCTCTGTTTTTTTGTCTATCTTGCTTTGTCTTTCCATTATTCATGCTCTTTCTATGTTACCCTGTCTATCTTGCTCTGTTTTTCCAACTATCATGCTCTTTCTATCTTACTTTGTCTATCTTGCATTGTCTTTCCGTCTATCTTGCATTGTCTTTCCGTCTATCTTACATAGTCTTTCCGTCTATCTTGTATTGTCTTTCCGTATATCTTGCTTTCTCTTTTTTACTACTTCTATTTACCTCTATCTTTACGTCTATCTTGTAATGTCTTTCTGTCTTTCTTGCTGTGTCTATTTGTCTATCTTGCTCTGTCTTTCCGACTATTTTTCATTGTCTTTCCGTATATCTTGCATTGTCTTTCCGTCTATCTTGCACTGTTTTTCCGTCTATTTTGCATTGTCTTTCCGTCTATCTTGCATTGTCTTTCCGTCTATCTTGCACTGTCTTTCCGTCTTCTTTGCATTGTCTTTCCGTCTATCTTGCTTTCTCTTATTTACTTTGTCTATCTTCCTCTATCTTTTCCTCTATCTTGTAATGTCTTTCCGCTGTCTTGCTGTGTCTTTTTGTCTATCTTGCTCTGTCTTTCCGTCTTTCTTGCATTGTCTTTCCGTCTATCTTGCATTGTCTTTCCGTCTATCTTGCATTGTCTTTCAGTCTATCTTGCACTTTCTTTCCGTCTATCTTGCACTATCTTTCCGACTATCTTGCTCTGTCTTATCATTTATTTTGATCAGTTTTTCTGTCTATCTTGCACTGTCTTTCCGTCTATCTTGCTTTGTCTTTCCATTATTCATGCTCTTTCTATGTTACCCTGTCTGTCTTGCTCTGTTTTTCCAACTATCATGCTCTTTCTATCTTACTTTGACTATTTTGCTCTGTCATTCCGTCTATCTTGCATTGTCTTTCCTTCTATCTAGCTCTGTCTTTTTGTCTATCTAGCTCTGTCTTTTCGTCTATCTTGCATTGTCTTTCCGTCTATCTTCAACTGTCTTTCCGACTATCATGCTCTTTCTTTCTTACTTTTTCTATCTTGCATTGTCTTTCCGTCTATCTTGCACTGTCTTTCCGTCTATCTTGCATTGTCTTTCCGTCTATATTGCTTTCTCTTTTTTACTTTGTCTATCTTCCTCTATCTTTTTCTCTATCTTGTAATGTCTTTCCGTCTGTCTTGCTGTTTCTTTTTATCTATCTTGCTCTGTCTTTCCGTCTATCTTGCATTGTCTTTCAGTCTATCTTTCACTTTCTTTCCGTCTATCTTGCACTGTCTTATCATTTATTTTGCTCAGTTTTTCCGTCTATCTTGCACTGTCTTTCCGTCTGTCTTGCTTTGTCTTTCCATTATTCATGCTCTTTCTATGTTACCCTGTCTATCTTGCTCTGTTTTTCCAACTATCATGCTCTTTCTATCTTACTTTGTCTATCTTGCATTGTCTTTCCGTCTTTCCTGCATTGTCTTTCCGTCTATCTTACATTGTCTTACCGTCTATCTTGTATTGTCTTTCCGTATATCTTGTTTTCTCTTTTTTACTACTTCTATCTACCTCTATCTTTACGTCTATCTTGTAATGTCTTTCTGTCTATCTTGCTGTGTCTTTTTGTCTATCTTGCTCTGTCTTTCCGTCTATTTTTCATTGTCTTTCCGTCTATCTTGCATTGTCTTTCCGTCTATCTTGCTTTGTCTTTCCATTATTCATGCTCTTTCTATGTTACCCTGTCTATCTTGCTCTGTTTTTCCAACTATCATGCTCTTCCTATCTTTGTCTATTTTGCCCTGTCATTCCTTCTATCTTGCATTGTCTTTCCGTCTATCTAGCTCTGTCTTTTTGTCTATCTTGCTCTATCTTTCCGTCTATCTTGCATTGTCTTTCCGTTTATCTTGCACTTTCTTTCCGTCTATTTTGCTTTCTCTTTTTTACTTTGTCTAGCTTCCTCTATCTTTACGTCTATCTTGCATTGCCTTTCCGTCTATCTTGCACTGTCTTTCCGTCTTCTTTGCATTGTCTTTCCGTCTATCTTGCTTTCTCTTATTTACTTTGTCTATCTTCCTCTATCTTTTCCTCTATCTTGTAATGTCTTTCCGCTGTCTTGCTGTGTCTTTTTGTCTATCTTGCTCTGTCTTTCCGTCTTTCTTGCATTGTCTTTCCGTCTATCTTGCATTGTCTTTCCGTCTATCTTGCATTGTCTTACAGTCTATCTTGCACTTTCTTTCCGTCTATCTTGCACTATCTTTCCGACTATCTTGCTCTGTCTTATCATTTATTTTGATCAGTTTTTCTGTCTATCTTGCACTGTCTTTCCGTCTATCTTGCTTTGTCTTTCCATTATTCATGCTCTTTCTATGTTACCCTGTCTGTCTTGCTCTGTTTTTCCAACTATCATGCTCTTTCTATCTTACTTTGACTATTTTGCTCTGTCATTCCGTCTATCTTGCATTGTCTTTCCTTCTATCTAGCTCTGTCTTTTTGTCTATCTAGCTCTGTCTTTTTGTCTATCTTGCTCTGTCTTTCCGTCTATTTTTCATTGTCTTTCCGTCTATTTTGCATTGCCTTTCCGTCTATCTTGCATTGTCTTTCCGTCTATCTTGCATTGTCTTTCCGTCTATCTTGCACTGTCTTTCCGACTATCATGCTCTTTCTTTCTTACTTTGTCTATCTTGCATTGTCTTTCCGTCTATCTTGCACTGTCTTTCCGTCTATCTTGTATTGTCTTTCCGTCTATCTTGCTTTCTCTTTTTTACTTTGTCTATCTTCCTCTATTTTTTCCTCTATCTTGTAATGTCTTTCGTCTGTCTTGCTGTGTCTTTTTATCAATCTTGCATTGTCTTTCCGTCTATCTTGCATTGTCTTGCAGTCTATCTTGCACTGTCTTTCCGTCTATCTTGCACTATCTTTCCGACTATCTTGCACTGTCTTATCATTTATTTTGCTCAGTTTTTCTGTCTATCTTGCACTGTCTTTCCGTCTGTCTTGCTTTGTCTTTCCATTATTCATGCTCTTTCTATGTTACCCTGTCTATCTTGCTCTGTTTTTCCAACTATCATGCTCTTTCTATCTTACTTTGTCTATCTTGCATTGTCTTTCCGTCTATCTTGCATTGTCTTTCCGTCTATCTTACATTGTCTTTCCGTCTATCTTGTATTGTCTTTCCGTCTATCTTGTTTTCTCTTTTTTACTACTTCTATCTACCTCTATATTTACGTCTATCTTGTACTGTCTTTTTGTCTATCTTGCTGTGTCTTTTTGTCTATCTTGCTCTGTCTTTCCGTCTATTTTTCATTGTCTTTCTGTCTATCTTGCATAGTCTTTCCGTCTATCTTGCTTTCTCTTTTTTACTTTGTCTATCTTCCTCTATCTTACCCTCTATCTTGTAATGTCTTTCCGTCTGTCTTGCTGTGTCTTTTTATCTATCTTGCTCTGTCTTTCCGTCTATCTTGCATTGTCTTTCCGTCTATCTTGCACTGTCTTTCCGTCTATTTTGCATTGTCTTTCCGTCTATCTTGCATTGTCTTTCCGTCTATCTAGCTCTGTCTTTTTGTCCATCTTGCTCTATCTTTCCGTCTATCTTGCATTGTCTTTCCGTTTATCTTGCACTTTCTTTCCGTCTATTTTGCTTTCTCTTTTTTACTTTGTCTAGCTTCCTCTATCTTTACATCTATCTTGTAATGTGTTTCCGTCTATCTTGCATTGTCTCTCCGTCTATCTTGCTTTCTCTTTTTTACTTTGTCTATCTTCCTCTATCTTTTCCTCTATCTTGTAATGTCTTTCCGTCTGTCTTGCTGTGTCTTTTTATCTATCTTGCTCTGTATTTCCGTCTATCTAGCATTGTCTTTCCGTCTATCTTGCATTGTCTTTCAGTCTATCTTGCACTGTCTTTCCGTCTATCTTGCACTATCTTTCCGAATATCTTGCTCTGTCTTATCATTTATTTTGCTCAGTTTTTCTGTCTATCGTGAACTGTCTTTCCGTCTATCTTGCTTTGTCTTTCCATTATTCATGCTCTTTCTATGTTACCCTGTCTATCTTGCTCTGTTTTTCCAACTATCATGCTCTTTCTATCTTACTTTGTCTATCTTGCATTGTCTTTCCGTCTATCTTGCATTGTCTTTCCGTCTATCTTACATAGTCTTTCCGTCTATCTTGTATTGTCTTTCCGTCTATCTTGCTTTCTCTTTTTTACTTTGTCTATCTTCCTCTATTATTTCCTCTATCTTGTAATGTCTTTCGTCTGTCTTGCTGTGTCTTTTTATCAATCTTGCATTGTCTTTCCGTCTATCTTGCATTGTCTTTCAGTCTATCTTGCACTATCTTTCCGACTATCTTGCTTTGTCTTTCCATTATTCATGCTTTTTCTATGTTACCCTGTCTATCTTGCTCTGTTTTTCCAACTATCATGCTCTTTCTATCTTACTTTGTCTATCTTGCATTGTCTTTCCGTCTATCTTGCATTGTCTTTCCGTCTATCTTACATTGTCTTTCCGTCTATCTTGTATTGTCTTTCCGTCTATCTTGTTTTCTCTTTTTTACTACTTCTATCTACCTCTATATTTACGTCTATCTTATAATGTCTTTTTGTCTATCTTGCTGTGTCTTTTTGTCTATCTTGCTCTGTCTTTCCGTCTATTTTTCATTGTCTTTCCGTCTATTTTGCATTGCCTTTCCGTCTATCTTGCATTGTCTTTCCGTCTATCTTGCATTGTCTTTCCGTCTATCTTGCACTGTCTTTCCGACTATCATGCTCTTTCTTTCTTACTTTGTCTATCTTGCATTGTCTTTCCGTCTATCTTGCACTGTCTTTCCGTCTATCTTGTATTGTCTTTCCGTCTATCTTGCTTTCTCTTTTTTACTTTGTCTATCTTCCTCTATTTTTTCCTCTATCTTGTAATGTCTTTCGTCTGTCTTGCTGTGTCTTTTTATCAATCTTGCATTGTCTTTCCGTCTATCTTGCATTGTCTTTCAGTCTATCTTGCACTGTCTTTCCGTCTATCTTGCACTATCTTTCCGACTATCTTGCACTGTCTTATCATTTATTTTGCTCAGTTTTTCTGTCTATCTTGCACTGTCTTTCCGTCTGTCTTGCTTTGTCTTTCCATTATTCATGCTCTTTCTATGTTACCCTGTCTATCTTGCTCTGTTTTTACAACTATCATGCTCTTTCTATCTTACTTTGTCTATCTTGCATTGTCTTTCCGTCTATCTTGCATTGTCTTTCCGTCTATCTTACATTGTCTTTCCGTCTATGTTGTATTGTCTTTCCGTCTATCTTGTTTTCTCTTTTTTACTACTTCTATCTACCTCTATATTTACGTCTATCTTGTACTGTCTTTTTGTCTATCTTGCTGTGTCTTTTTGTCTATCTTGCTCTGTCTTTCCGTCTATTTTTCATTGTCTTTCTGTCTATCTTGCATAGTCTTTCCGTCTATCTTGCTTTCTCTTTTTTACTTTGTCTATCTTCCTCTATCTTACCCTCTATCTTGTAATGTCTTTCCGTCTGTCTTGCTGTGTCTTTTATCTATCTTGCTCTGTCTTTCCGTCTATTTTGCATTATCTTTCCGTCTATCTTGCACTGTCTTTCCGTCTATTTTGCATTGTCTTTCCGTCTATCTTGCATTGTCTTTCCGTCTATCTAGCTCTGTCTTTTTGTCCATCTTGCTCTATCTTTCTGTCTATCTTGCATTGTCTTTCCGTTTATCTTGCACTTTCTTTCCGTCTATTTTGCTTTCTCTTTTTTACTTTGTCTAGCTTCCTCTATCTTTACGTCTATCTTGTAATGTGTTTCCGTCTATCTTGCATTGTCTCTCCGTCTATCTTGCTTTCTCTTTTTTACTTTGTCTATCTTCCTCTATCTTTTCCTCTATCTTGTAATGTCTTTCCGTCTGTCTTGCTGTGTCTTTTTATCTATCTTGCTCTGTATTTCCGTCTATCTAGCATTGTCTTTCCGTCTATCTTGCATTGTCTTTCAGTCTATTTTGCACTTTCTTTCCGTCTATTTTGCACTATCTTTCCGAATATCTTGCTCTGTCTTATCATTTATTTTGCTCAGTTTTTCTGTCTATCGTGAACTGTCTTTCCGTCTATCTTGCTTTGTCTTTCCATTATTCATGCTCTTTCTATGTTACCCTGTCTATCTTGCTCTGTTTTTCCAACTATCATGCTCTTTCTATCTTACTTTGTCTATCTTGCATTGTCTTTCCGTCTATCTTGCATTGTCTTTCCGTCTATCTTACATAGTCTTTCCGTCTATCTTGTATTGTCTTTCCGTATATCTTGCTTTCTCTTTTTTACTACTTCTATTTACCTCTATCTTTACGTCTATCTTGTAATGTCTTTCTGTCTTTCTTGCTGTGTCTATTTGTCTATCTTGCTCTGTCTTTCCGACTATTTTTCATTGTCTTTCCGTATATCTTGCATTGTCTTTCCGTCTATCTTGCACTGTCTTTCCGTCTATCTTGCATTGTCTTTCCGTCTATCTTGCATTGTCTTTCAGTCTATCTTGCACTGTCTTTCCGTCTATCTTGCACTATCTTTCCGACTATCTTGCTTTGTCTTTCCATTATTCATGCTTTTTCTATGTTACCCTGTCTATCTTGCTCTGTTTTTCCAACTATCATGCTCTTTCTATCTTACTTTGTCTATCTTGCATTGTCTTTCCGTCTATCTTGCATTGTCTTTCCGTCTATCTTACATTGTCTTTCCGTCTATCTTGTATTGTCTTTCCGTCTATCTTGTTTTCTCTTTTTACTACTTCTATCTACCTCTATATTTACGTCTATCTA